>NC_056739.1:391705732-391708232 GCF_019279795.1 Protopterus annectens
AAGTTGGTGAAAAACATGCAAATGAGGTTAATTTGCAATCCAATAAGCAGAAAGGCACCCGTGTAGGTGCAGTGTTGGTGGAAGAAAAGTATACGGATACAAACTGTGTACCAGACTGTAAATTTCAGACAGGGGTTGTAAAAGGCTAAGAAAAAGGGTGGATATGGTACTGTAGGCATGCAGCTGGCCAAAGCTATGGCCAGTGAGTACAGAAAGCAATGCAAAGTATTAAAAAATAATATATTTTTTAATACATATATTACATATGCATGGAGCGCAGTGATGTGCAAACATGCCGTTATAGAAAAAAAAAGTCTAAAAAAAGTGATAAGTAGAAATTTGCCAATATACTGCATTATAATGCCCAGCATGCAGAGTATAACAATGGCAGGTGTCAGTAGTTGCTATGGAGGTAGGCCCTGGAGTAGTGAAGGATCCAGGGTATACTCAATTAGCTGTATGTAAATGAGTTAGTGTTACTGAATAGCAAAAAGGGCTACACTGTCCACAGATACAACCCAAGGTTGGGCTAGAACTGTGTAGGTAAAACAGATAGCTGACATTAAAAGGGGGTGTGTCACACTATGTTAAAGCAGATTGGAGCTCAGCGGCACCTGTTTCCACTCAGCTAAGCACAGCTAAGCAGGGCTGTGTGTCTGATGCTGCTGAGCATGTTTTAGCTAGTTTAAGAAAAGCCGAGTGAAAGAATTAGAAAACAAAGAAAAGAAAAATAGCCTGGGAAAGCCAATCATGTAGAAATGACTGATAAGCTCTGTTCAACAGACATTGGCCCATTCAAGCCCCCAGTGATATACCTATCAGATGGAATGCAGCATAATGACCCAATCACACAGGCTGCAACTGCAGCACACCACTATAAAGTATGCATACACCTACAATCTGATTTTACCACATGCTCTGCACCACTGGAGTACATACGTGGGAATTTTAACTGACAAAATGATAGGGGCTGCTTCTGCTCTGCTACATCTGTATGTGCTGGAAGCTGAGCTCAATGAAGATGATGATGTTGACAGTAGGCCCAAACTGAGATGGAGAAGAGTGTTCAGGCTCAGGGTGATCTTCCAGGGGCTACATGAGCTGGAGATTGTAGAGTGCTACAGAGTGGATAGGGACATACTAGAAAAACTCACCAACCTCTGCTCCCCTCAACTCAGACCCAGAGCCAACAGTGGGGAACCCTTCCCAGTGGAAACAAAGGTATGTATAGCCCTTAGAATATTAGCTACAGGTACTTTTCAAAGACCAACTGGGGATATAATGGGGATCTCATAGGCATCTCCATCCAGGGTACTCCACCAGTTCCTGGATGCCTTGCAAGCACATGCCAGTGAGCACATTTATTTACCCTGCTCCCCTGAGAAGAGGGTCAGCAATATGGGTCTCTTCAACTGTGCAGCACACTACCCTGAGGAACTGGGTGCCATAGACTGCACTCATGTGCACATCAAAGCACCATCTGGTGAAGAGGGTAGGGTTTAAGTCAATTGCAAGGGGTATCACTCCATCAACTGCCAGGTTGTGTGCATTGCCCAGGGCATTATCATGAATGTGTGTGCTGGCAGCTATCATGACTCCCACATCTGGCATGCCTCACAGCTGCACCAGATGTTTGCCAGGGGTGACATCCCATATGGCCATCTACTGGGGGATGCTGGCTATGCACTGGAACCGTAGGTGATGACATCCATCAGAAATGCACACGCACCTATTGAAGAATGCCATAATGAAGCACACACACAAACTAGGAACATCACAGAGTGTGTGTTTGGGCAGCTCAAGTCATGGTTCCATTGCCTTGATATATCTGGTGGAGTCCTGCAGTACTCTTCAGCCACATGTGCACATATGTTCACAGTATGTACCATGCTACGCAATATGATCCTATGGAAACAGCTGTGGCAGGAACATCACAGGGAAGGGACACACAGTTCCACACCAGTGCCAAGGTCCCCACAGCCACAGAGGGACTTGGAGGAGGAACCCACTGAGCCTATCCCTGTAGGCAGAAGTAGATGTGCCTAGTATGCCCTGTCCTTGGCAAAGTGACAAGACATAGAACATGCAATAACTACCTAGAGTCCTAGGGACTGATACCTTACTCTGACTCACATACATAGTAAAAAGGATGCCAATCACACCACACAACCTGTATCTTACCATGTATTGGCTGTGTACTGCATGCATCAGACAGAGACAACCTGAAGCACTGTTATCTCACCTATTGCAGGCACAAGGTAAGTCACTCTTCTTTACAACAAAACCAAGTGGAACGGTGAAAAAAACTAGTAAATCCTCAAGTAATGGAACAGAACAAAACTACTGGTATTTTGTATGTAATCTAGGAAGGCATGTAATGTATTCTCATCTCCAGTCCAAAAAATAACTATATCATCAAGGTACCTATGATACATAATCCATGAAGAATTATATACACTATTCAAAATATGTTTTTCCTCCCAGTTTGCCTTGACTAAAT
>NC_056739.1:391713232-391986727 GCF_019279795.1 Protopterus annectens
CAGGAAATATGCTTCACACATACACACACACACACATACACACACACACACACACACACACACACACACACACACACACACACACACACACACACACAGGAGTGGCTCTAGGTCAACTGGTGCCCTAGGCAAAAGGGCTCCATGGCGCCCCCCCCACCACACCACCCACCGCCCCCATCCTGGTCTACCTACATCAAATAAATAATGTAAAAGCCCCCATGCTAGAGTGGCGCCCTAGGCAGTCGCCTAGTTGGCCTATGCCTAAGGCCAGCTATGCACGCAGAGTTGCCAGTTTTGAGATTAGACCCCCTACCTATTTAGTTGTATGTACTATAGTGCTATGTACTTATTGCATGCACCACAGAACTTATGTATCTGGAGAGGTTCTAATGGTGCATCTAAGGTGGATGACACCAGCAAGCCCTGTAAAGTAATCCAATGGGGGGGGGGCTAACAGGGTAGAACATGCCTTAAAATTTATTGCCATTGCACACATAAAAACACAAAACATACACACAGCTGCAGGAGGATATACTTACAGCACAGCCAGGGTGAGGGTACCCATTACAGTCCAGGTGAGGCATCTGCCTCTGGTAAATATGTTAAGTAATAGTGCCATCCAGACAGTGGTAGGCAACTTCTAGGACACCTATACATATGTGTGTCCCAACCTACAGGCCTTTGATGTTCTAATATGCGTGGCAGTGACTGCAGTAGCAGAAAAAAGTTCTGCTAAAATTGCACAGCTCAGTCATATAATTGTTCCAGCAACCATGTACCTGACATGCAACACACTGGAATGGAAGTCAGGACTGTGGGTATGAAAATGTTAAGCATGCTAGGAATGTAATAGATTGGGCTACAGAGTCAGTACTATAGCAGGTGCATTTGCAAGAAATATCTGCATTCATGCAGTCTGTTACACAGGATTGGCATGAACATGTGTGATTGGATGTGTATGATGTGTGACACTGAACTGTTTGCCATGATTTCATAATCTCAATGTGTACTGACTTGGCAGTACATCGGCACACAGCATAGGTTGTGTGACAAGTGTGCCAAATGTAGGTGGCACAACTGTGTACATTCCGCAACAATCTGCAGTTGTCATCTCTATCTGATATCCTAGGCCTCATGTACATCCATCAACATTTATTTGTCTGTGTACTGGTTTGGTGTCTGTATCACAGTCCCAAGTACGTTGTCATTTTTACCATTATATGTACAAGGAGTGTTTCATTGGCAATAAGGATATGTTTATAGAAACACCTGTTAGTCTTCAAGGCTGAGTGACATACTGGGCTAATGCAGTGTGTTGTACTTGACAGGGTCCTGGGTTTGAAACTTGTCAGGGGCTGTTGTGATCTGTATCACTGATAAATAAGATAAGTTTATGGCAACAACTATTATTCTTCAAAGTTGAGTGGGCTAATGCACTATGTCATAGTTGGCAGGGTCCCACGTTCAAGACTTATCAGGGAGATAATTTTACTGAGGTGTCATACAGACAGAAGATGATTAAAGTAGTTTTAAGCAGTTTAAAGCAGGTTTGTGTGGGTTTGTGAGATGTGTGGTGATGAAAAGTGGCATTTATCCCTGCTTAAACCTGTGCTATTTCCAAAAAAATAAAAGAAAAAAGGGGTAGTAAGAAAGTGGTAAAATGGGGCATGCAGGGGGAAAAACAATATGAAAGGCAGGTAGGGATATACAAGACAAGTGTAGGAAAGGACCATAGCTCTCCATTTCTTGTACCGCACCAGCTGTGCATGTTGTGCACAATTCAGAATTTGGAGCCTCACATCCCAGAGGGAGGGGTGTGGACAACATAACTTTGTTGATTAATTCCTGGGATGATTGACTGATGGCAGTGTAGGTGTGGGCAAAATGTAGATCTATGTATGGGACAATGTTTTTTTGTGGGACAGATGCCCATTTTTTTCTTAAGGAGAGAGTGGAATGTTGGGGAAGAGATATAGGTGGGCTGGGTGCTTAGGCCAGCCTGCCCCTCCAGGTGTGCCAGTCTGCCCTTGATCTGGCACAGTCGATTCTCCATATCACGCTGGAGAATCCTGAGCACCATCCCTGGGAGCTGTTGCCGGGTGACTACTCCCTATCCACGCCTGAGCTTGGGAGGGGATGGGTCCCATCCCCTGAGGTGGTTCCACCCATGGGTGGTGCAGGACCAGTGAGGGGGCAGCTCCAGTTTGGGTCTCACATGTGCTGGGACCGGTGCCATGGCCAGATGAGGTTGGGTAAGTGGGCTGCAGGTACTGGCCTACCCACTTGTGTTATGGTGTTGAGGTTTTCCCAAAGTGTATAGGTTAGTCATGCACAGAACATTTAAAAGTTAGTTATAACAGCATGCATGGGTGCTCCAATTAACCCAGAACAATAAAACTGCATAGCATACTGAACGCAACAATAAATGGGATAACAGTCACTACTGTAACACCATGCCAGTAACAGTTACATCAAAAGGTCAACAACATTAGTATTTCAACAAGGTATGTTAGTATGCAACCATTGTAATATGCAACAATAATAAAATACAAAGCCCATCATAAGGTTTTGAGTACAACATATGTGAAATGGAAACCATACCCGTAGTATAACAATAATAATATTTGTGATGCAGATAAGGGGTGGGGGGAGAGAGATTCATTCAATTAACAACAGTATAGACCTATATTTATTGTAACAGTACTGTTCTATACTCTACAGGTCTGCCCCCACTTTTATATCTACAAGTGCCCTATATCTTCTTTAGCATGTACATACCTCTTACGCTATCCGCATAAGACAGGATGGGCCAGGCTATAACACCTACAGGTACAGAACTACAGCAGACTATTACATGTCAGGGGAACATATATGACTACCACGATGTACTGTGCATTGATGTTGTGTGAGTGTGCTAGTGACGTACTTCGACTGGATGTTAAATCTATGTCCAAGGGTTTTGGCAACAGTGATCACTATTTGCGACAGTGTGACATTTGAGAGACATGTATCATGTATATTACAGAGAGTTTACAAGTATCCTGCCATCCTTGGCAGGCATAGGTTTAGATTATCAGCAGGCATTCACAGACACACCAGGCATACAGCTGTAACAACAATAAACAGTTTTATTTGTCTTATTAACTTGGAATAGTAGTGTACTTGTGGATGTTTACTTTAATGAAGTCTTATCGCCTTGCTGAGCAATGCTGTTTGCAAACTAGTACATCTGGACACATGAATTAGTATACCATTGGAACAGCTATTACAGACAATTTATTTACCTGTAATTCCTGTGGGGAGAACATCTGTTAACAATACATAACTGTTTGTATACATATTCAGTAGTACTTGTCTGTTTCTATAAATATATAGTAGTACTTGTCCCTGGATTTGAACCCTGGTCTATGTGTGCAAAATGAACATACATATCATTTAGCAAACTGAACTACTGCTGTGTATTCATTGACTGATATGTGCCTAGTGCTCACCTGGTAACACATGCTGACCTGGTAATGTAGGTAGAGTGTTACCATACCTCTCAACCTCATAGATCAAGAAATCTGGACAAAGGCACAAATAATGGGGGGGACATTTTTAAAATACTGCTCTTACAAACTTAAAAATTTGATAGAATAACAGGTTTTTCATTAACATAAATTTTCTGAAGGGTATAAAAAACTCAAATGTCTGTTAATATTTTTGACTTAAGTCCTCAATGATTTGCTAGAAAGCCACAATTTTAAGAGTAATATACCAAAAATATGAGGCAAAAATCAGGACATTCTGTGAAAATATGTACAGTTGAGAGGTATGAGTGTCACACAAGACTGCAGTGACATTTGAACCCACATGCATGAGATGCATGCATGGCAGAGATAGTAGGTGAACTGTGTATTACTTCTTGGAATGCAGGTGTACATCTTTAACCCCTAGTGGATGGGAATATGTGTGATGTGTACAGACCATTTCAGGGTGCTGGGTTGGCTACCTGACCCATATACAGTTGTAGATGGTATATTTGCAGTCTACAGCTATTACAGTTTCATACTTGCCTGCATCAATATAACTACGTTCAGGAATGCATATAGCTGAAATACAAAGTTTAATACAAGACAGTCATGAGGGGAGCACACTATAATACCTTACACATTAGTATTCAAGGTTCAGATCTTATAGTGCAGTACAAATATCATATTGCAGTATATCTTGTAGTACAGCTCCACATCTACACTTTAACAAAACAGTGGTTTATTGGCCAACCTTCAGTCACTTAATGGAATTATACCCATGTTTACTTCACATCACCACTTCACATCACTTGCAATACTCAATTTCTTGACCAACTGCCCAAAATACAGACAACATTTGGCACAGCAAACCTTTATTGAGGGTGACATGAAACAGTTAACATTATTTTTATTGTTGAACAATTTACATAATTCAGGAATTGAAACACAGCTGTTATTCCACAATGTATGCATTACTATCTTTATTTCTTTAACAATCGTGAAAGCAGGTGTACTTTATTTCCTGAAAATTATGACTGCAGATAATTTATTCACTTCACATTATGAATCCATTTGTACTTTAATACCTGAACATAATTATTAATACAGTATACACTTGTTATTCTTTAACATTATTAATGCAGTAGTACCTTTCTTTCCTTCACATTATCAGGTTTCATGCTTTCATCTATATTGAACTGTACCTGGCATTACTCACTTATATCACTCCAGGTCTATGAACACATTCAAAACGTAATATACCTACTGGCAGTTGCTACTGTACTCCTTCTTAATTATATTACTATATATTGCAGGATATACCTGTACTCACCACACTCTCAGTGCAACCTGGTCAGGCACTCTGCAGCTGTGGGGACAGAAACACACCATTAAGCATACCTGGTGGACAGTGGTCTCACCTTCAATAACCACATCGCCACAACAGTCAGGAAATCCTTCTATGTGCACACCTCATCACTAAGGGCTTTTCATCCAGAAAAAAGGAGGTCATTGTCCCACTGTATTCATCTCTCATTAGACCCATTATAGAATACAATGCCCCATTTGGTATGTACCTCTCAAGAAATCTGCAACAACTGGAAAGGCCACAGAAATACCTCTCTAAAAAAATCACAGGCCTAAAGCAGATGCCCTATGCTGACCATCTAAAAAAACTCCACCTATACTCTGTCACATATCATGTACTCAGACGTGATCTCTGCTTAACATACAAGGCCATGTGAAACCCAGAGCTGTTGGACATACTACACTTAAAGAAATCTCAATTTCTTAGAGAAACACACTCCAGGGATCTAAACCTTGTCATTGCAATGAACAAAACATGCTGGAGGGATAGGTTCCTGACCCAGAGACTCCTCAGACTCTGGAATAGACTGCCCATACATGTCAAGCAGAGAGCCGCTTTGGCCCTCTTCAAAAGGAACCTTGATGATTGGATGGTAGATACAAAATTCACCTCGGGGATCACGTCAGTCGCCCTGCTAGACATAAAGGATATTGCAGAACAAAAAGCCCTCATATCAAGTATAGTATCAGAAATATTACTAACATTTTGAAAATACCTTTAGGTCAATTTAAGCAACTCATGAACTTAGGTTTCCACCTGATGCTGCGGATAATTACAAATCTCTTTTTTCTGCTGTATTATTTATTTATTTATTTTACATTTGTTTACCAGGTAAGTCTGACTGGGCAGGGCTGCCTGTTTTCAGCGGAGGCCCAGGGAGATAAGCTCCATTTCAGTTACCTAGTTAACAAAAGTTTACACATACAACATATTAGATGAAAGCATATAACAGTTATACAGGCTACAATTTGATAAAGGTTTCCATAGGAGTATTAGTCATACAGTGGAGAGATAAGAAGAGAATACACACCTTTGTTAAAACTTAACAATGTAGTAGTCCACATTATTTTAAACATAATTTCACCACATTGGAATACACAACTGCAAGCTAAGGTGACTTTACCTTACATAATTCCTTAAGAATTGAAGTAACTTGTATTACAAGGTATTATTTGGGTTTTGCAGATCTAAGAAGACCTTGTAACAGATACAAAGGGATTAAAGAGGATAGGTGGACAATAAAAGAGTTAGCCTGGGTCGGAACATGTACATATCCAGGATTTGGTGAGGTAGGATTTTAGTTGATTTTTGAAAATATATTTGTCTGTCTGTGTCCTAACTTCAAGTGGAAGGGAGTTTCACATTTTAGCAATGGTGCAGGAATATAAGGAGTCACCTGAGTTATATTTGCTTTTGGATACCTCTACCAGACCCTTATTGGTGGATCTTAGCAGACGACTGTTGGTGTAATGGTTGATTAAGTTGTACAGGGATGGGATTTTGTCAGGGTAGTAGAGAAGTTAAGGGTGAGTAGGTTAGGTAATTCCATCCAGGAGAGTTTGTGAAATGCTAGGCAGTGGTGTGATCTGTAGGAAGAGCCAGTAGCAAATTTAGCTTTCCTATTGTAACAAGTGGATAGCTTATTTAGTTCTGTTTTATTTAGGTTAACTAAGATGGGAGAGGCGTATAGTAATGTGAACAGTAAGTGGGTTCTTGCTATGATGGTTTTACTATTGGAGGTCTGGTATTTATTACATCTGTAGAGTGTGCCTAGTTTTTTGTGTACCTTAGTTATGGTTTGTGCTACATGTTTGTCAAATTTCATATTTTGGTTGATGATAATACCTAACAGGTTGGTGTGTGCAACTGGTGCAATATGGGTGTTGTCAGAGGCGATGATTTTGAAAGGGGTGGGATCGGGGTCTAAGGCTTTGGAAGGATGAAAGAGCATGAGTTGTGTTTTTTTGGGACTGAGTATTAATTGGGAGTCTGCTAGCCAGGATTCATCTGCTGAGAAGGATTCTTGGGTTATTTTCTGTAGAAGATGGAGAGAGGGAGCGGAGCAGATAAGGGTGGAGTCGTCGGCATATTGTACTAATCTTGCATGAAGAGTGGCTTTATGGAGGCTGTTTGTGAATATTGTGAAGAGCAAGGGACCGAGTATAGATCCTTGTGGTACCCCTAGGGTGACTGGGAGAAAAGGGACTAGACTGTGCTTCCACTTTACGGCCTGCTGTCATTTGGAAAGATAGTCTATGGACCATAGAAGTGCAGAGTTATTTAGTTTAAGTTCTGAGAGAACAGTCAAAAGTTTACTATGGAAGACTATATCAAAAGCTTTTGAGAGGTCTAAAAAGACACTTGATGCCAGATTGCCTAAATTTCATTGCTGGTTAACATGACTGATAAAACTAATAAGGGCAGTGTAGGTACTGTGACTGGGACAAAAACCATGTTGAGTTTTGGCTAGGAGATTGTTAATGAGAAGGTATTTTATTAACAGAGTGTATGCACTTCTCAAGAATTTTTGAGAGTGGGGATAATATGGCTATTGGACGGTAGTTGGATAACTCAGTTGAGTTTCCTCCTTTGTGAAGGGGTATTATGTGTAATATTTTCCAGAGGATTGAGACTTTTTGTTCAGAGATTGACCTGTTTATGAGTATAGAGACAGGGTATGATATAGCTTTGGCTGCGATTCTGAGGTATTCTGATGGGAGATTATCAGCAGCCAGGGTAGTGGGACTTAATTTGGACAGGTATTTCAGGATAGTACTGGTCTGAACTGGTTGGAAAGAAAAGTTGCTTTGATCAGATGGGGAGTCTGGTAAGTTTGGGAGGGTAGTGGGTGGAGAATTAAATGATAGTTTTAAAACGGAGTTGGTAAAACATTCATTGAACTGTGTTGCAGTGTCACTTATAAATGTGTCAATATCTGGGGCTGGGGTACTAGTTTTTCCTGGTTGGCTTACTTTATTGATGGCAGCTCAAATTAGGAAACTAATAAATAACACACAAAATTGTTCTGAATTTATTCCTCATGATACCACTTGTTCTGATTCAACAGACATTTACCAACATACTAGCAAACAGATTCATTGTGAATTTTACCCCAGAGACATTCTTTCAAAAACTACATATCCACAATTTCTTTAACCCTCCACATCATCACTAAAGGACATACACTGACCAAAATGACCAAAAAAAGTACTTTGTCCATGGGACCTGATAATATACCAGGCTGTTTAGTAAAAAGGACCAAAAAAAGCCCTGGCAGAGTCATTTCTCAGACTATTTAACCTAAGTTTGTCCACGGGCTTTACCCTTGACGTTGGAAGCAGAACAGTAGTGATGCCACTCCATAAGGGTGGACCTACCACTGAACCTGGGAATTCTAGACCCATTAGTCTGCAAAGCCATGGAACATATAACTGACCTGATAAATGATGGTGTCAAAAATCTAATTTTTGGATTTTTAAAAGGTAGATCTTGTCTAATAAATGTAGTTAACTTATTTGAGAGGGTAATACAGGCTGTGACAGTAGCCATGCTGTCCTAGTGACTTATATTGATCCGTCCAAAATATTTGGCACCATCCCCTATGATGGCATAATTAGTAAACCTAAAAATTTAAAAATAGACCTTTTGTTTTGAGATGACTAACAATTTGGCTAAAATATAGAATCCACATAGTGCAAGTGGCAGGGGTCTCATCAGAGGGTATGCTGGTAACTAGTGATGTCCTACATGGTCAGGGCTGGGAACTCTTCTGTTTGGTATTTACTTTTCTGATCACCAGACCATGAACCAAGACCTCTGGCTAACTAAGTATGCAGACAACTGCAAAATGAATCATTGTCAAGTCCCCCTCTGATACCCAAATCATTTAGCAAGAACTTATACTTGTAAATATCTGCTGTATTAAAATGGAATTAAATTAAATGCAAAAAAAAAAATAAAAAAATCAATATAATCACATGTGGTAGGAAAACCTCTCCACCAGCACACAGCATGGACAAATTCCACTTTAAATGTGAATATTGTGAGGGACCTTGGAAAATGAGTTGATAATTCCCTCTCTTTTGATCATCATGTGACAACAGTAGTTAGGAAATCCTTCTCCTTGGTAAAGCTATCTATCTGTCTATCTATCTATTATCTATCTATCTTTCTATCTCTCTATCTATCTATCTATCTATCTATCTATCTATCTATCTATCTATCTATCTATTTATTTATTTTATTCAGTTTGGAAACCAGGATAGAGCACTGATCTAAATGGATATATTTAAGTCTCAACCTAGACAAATATAAATGACAGTAGACAAGCATGTTAACAAGAGGTATTATGAATACAAACAGAATGTTGTGTGAAGACAGCAATACATCAAAAGCAGTAATAATAATAAAGTACACAGTACAGAGATAAT
Organism: Protopterus annectens; assembly: GCF_019279795.1. Taxonomy (NCBI): domain Eukaryota; kingdom Metazoa; phylum Chordata; order Ceratodontiformes; family Protopteridae; genus Protopterus; species Protopterus annectens. The sequence continues at coordinate 391,722,541 of NC_056739.1, forward strand.
AGAAAGGGGTGATTAGGGTAAGGGGTGAAGAAGAAGAAGATAGTTAAATAGTGAAAGGATAGAGCAGAAAGTGTAAAAGTTAGCAAACGTTAGGGCACACAGAGACAGAGAGAGAGCAGAGAGAGACAGAGAAATATGGAAAAGATGTCACATATTAGTGTAGGGAAATAATGTGAGAGACTGACTGGTGAAGGGGATAGAGGGGATTAGATGATTATAGGATCATAGGAAGTTACTAGGCTAGTGGCCCTAAGGCCCTTACAAGCCTAGCCAAGTTCTACCATTATTTCCACAGTCAGCACCTATTGCCCCTGTCCAAAAGAGCCACAGATGGAACCCCCAGTGTAAATTTACGGTTACCCATCCAGTCATCCAAATTTCATTTGAAGAGGGCCAATGAGGTGCTCTGTTTGCATTGAGGTGGGAGTCTGCTCTGAAGGTGTGGTAACCTCTGGGGAGACAAATCTGTCCATCCAGCAGGTTCTATTAATGTCACGTATCAGGTTAAGGTCTTTAGATCAAGTAACCCATGTACCATTTGACTTACGGATATGCAGCATTTTCAATAAAGCATGGTCAAAAATTGCCTTTTATGCAAGGCAGAGATCGCATCTGAGTAGCCTGTATGAAACAGAATAAAGTGACAGTGATTTCAGATGATCCACATAGGACAGATGCTGAAGACCTTAAATCTTCCTTGTGAGGAACCTTTGTAGTCTGTCCAATTACTGCAGGTGCTTGGAAAGGTACATACCAAAAGGGACATTGTACTCAGTTATTGCCCTGATGAGGGAAGAGTACAGGGAGGTTATGATTTCTTTTTTTCTGGAGGCAATGACCTTACGTAAGAGATGAGCAATAAAGAATGCCCTTCTTACCACTGAGGAGACATGGTGGTCAAAGGTAAGGTTGCTGTCAACCTGTGTGCCCGGTCTCTCACTACTGACTGCATACTTAAGGGTTTACTATAGATGTGGTAGTTAGCAGGAACATTGCCCTTACTGAAAGGGATAATAATACATTTTTTTTTTGCATTTAGTTTAAGGCCATGAGTTTGGCACCAATCATTTGTTTGTGTAAGACCCTCTTGTAGCATATTGACATCATTTGGAGATTCTATGACTTCTCCCAGTTTGCAGTCATCAGCAAACTTTGTCAGCCACAGACCTTTAATTTTTGCTTGTACTTCATAGAAATAGATTCCAAACAGTAGAGGTCCCAGGACTGATCCCTGTGGAACACCACTGGTTACAAGTCTGCTGCTGGAGGTGGATTCCCCTATTTGACTATATGGGTTCTATCACTGAGCTAGTTAGCGACTCATCTAATGACATAAATGTTGATGCTTAGCTGCGTGAGTTTGTCAATGATACCTGAGTGGGGGATAGTGTCAAATGCCTTGGCTAAGTCTAGGTAGGCTGTATGAACAGATTTCCCCTCGTCCATGATCTTGGTGACTTTCTCGAAGAAGTCCACCAGGTTTAACAAGCATAATCTCCCTATGACAAATCCAAACTGAATAGGGTCAAGTGTTTGGAGATTACCTATATCTTTGTTGATAAAGTCCATGATGATTTGCTCCATGGCCTTGCAGCTAAGGCTAGTCAGGGTAATAAGTCTATAGTTCCCAGGGTCAGTAGAAGCACTACCTTTGTGTAGAGGAATAACCGTGGCCATTTTCCATTCAACTGGGAAGAAGCCAGTGCTTAGACTATGATTGAAAAGAGTACCCAATGGTGTTGCTAATTCTTGTTGGAGCCCATGTAGGCCACAGCCTGGGATGTTATCATTCCCATAGATGCTGTGTTTTTGGTCTTATAGAGGGCATTTATGACCTGCTCTTTAGACATACAAGGTAGGGGATAAGTGGTAGGGATGTCATGGGGTGCATATTGTGGAGACAGGGGAGTGATGTTTTCACAAAACCTGTCAGCCAGCAGGTTACCTATGTCCACAGGCTCAGTATATGTGATATCATTAACTATCAGTTCGGCACAAATCTGGCCCTTTCCTTCTAGGTTACAGATGTAACTAAAGAATGCCTTATGGTTGTCCTTAGTTGAGGAAGCTAATTTGGATTTGTGGTTTGGTTTGGTGGACTTCACAAGAAGTGTTATTCGCTTTTTTAAGCTGAGATGGGAGTGTTTCCAGTTTAAGGCTCGCTCTCTCTTACTCTTAGACAGCAATTTCTTCCTCTTATTGTAAAGCCTGTTAATAGCAATTGCATACCAGGCATGTTTGCTCTTCCTTGAGGAGCTTGTTTTTGTCCTATCAGGTACGGCTGAGTCAATGCAGTTATACAGGTGCTTGTAAAAAGCACTGGTGTAGAACTCGGCATAGTTGCCAGTTCCATCTGAGGGAGGAGGTGCAGTGAAGTTATTTATACCATCCTGTAAGATGTTATAATATACTTTGGAGAAGTTTTTTAGTTTAGTTGCTTCTGGGGGGGGTGGTCAGGTGTGATAGTTACTTCGACTGAGACTGACTTGTGGTCAGATCTCACCAAGGAAGACCTCACAGTGAGGGTGTTACAGTGGTCCCGCATATTGATAAGCACCAGATCCAGGAAGTTGGCATGCCTTGTGGGGGTGTCAACCAGCTGGTCCAGGGCAATGGAGTTAATGAAGTTGAGGACCCTTTGGGCAAGTGAGTTTGAGCATGAGTAATTTACCCAGTCAATGGATGGGTAGTTAAAGTCACCCAAAATCATAGTGTTTGGTTGTATCTTGATAGACTCAAGTACATTCAAATAGGTTGAGTGGGTGTTTTGATTCATGGAGGGAGTCCTGTAGCTGGCAATGACTTGAATATGTGTTCTACCAACAGTTAATTGCACCTAAAGTATCTCCAGGAGGTGTACTTATCTTTAATGAATATTGATACACTGCCTCCTTTAGTTTTCACACCTACAGTCTGTGGTCTGAATGTGTGGAAGGAGGTGTAACCTCATATGGCTGGGTGTTCTCCACAGCCTTGAACCAGGTCTTCTTGACTGCATAAATGTCTGTGTCTTCCAAGGTCAGGACTGCTTCTAGTGAGTGCAGTTTCGTGTTAAGACTCCTAGCATTTAGCAGAATAAACCTTGAGGTTGTTTTTAGATGGAGTTTTTACACTGGGAATTTTGTCCTTGAGACACTGTCTAAAAAAGGCACTATGGGGGTGGCAAGAGCCTTAGTCAGTAGCCGAAATCCCAGGGCTGACAGATGATGACCATTTCTGGCAAAACATTGAGGCCTGTTGATCATGTCATCCCAGGCTGACAGATACTGGATCCCCTTAAACTGACACCAGAAACTAATCCGATTATTGAAGTCAATCATTTTCTGTTTGTATTGAGGCATCATCCTAGGTGAAGGTAAAATGCTGCTTAAGGCTAGGGACATTCCTGCCTGAGACACATAGTCCAAAAGCTCAGTCATGTCTCTCTTCATATAGTCCAGAGTGTTACGTCTCAAGTTGTACACACCAACATGGAGTACGACGGAGTCATAACAGTACCTGTTGTTGAGAGACTTGAGTGCATGTGTGATATGGTGTATCTTGGCACCTGACAGACAGGTGACTATGACCTTTTTCTTATCCAGCTTGGTGAGAGGGACATGTGTGTTTCTCATGATGGAATCACTCATGACTAATATGTTTGGTTTTGTGGTTTGCCTTAAAGGCTTGACAGGTGAAACACCCTGGTGCATGAGCTATTATGTGTATTGTGTTTTGTAGAGGAAGTGTTATGTGTAGCATGCTTGTGTTTGTGTTTGGGAAGTCTCTGGTGTTTAGGTAAGTTTATGCTGAGGACCTCCGCATATGTAAGTGTGTGTGATGTAGGCTTGGGTGGAGAAGGAGGTGAGGTGTGCATGGTGACAACCCACTCATTGTCATATGTACTGACTGGTGTGTGCGAGAGCATGGATTCAAGGTTCTTAATATAGTTGCATCTCTCACACGTTGAGTTTGTGTGGACTAGGAATAGAGAGTTGTCGGTGAACATGTGGCAGTTGCTACACTGCCTCAGGATGCCCATGTTGAGCAAGCTGGCTGGAGAAACTGTGGGAAATTATCCATCCATAGTGTTAGGTAAATTTATATGGTCAGAAAAAGAGGTCACACTTAGGAATGGCTAGTGGGTGACAGGTGTGTTGGTACTTCTGAGGTTAGGCTTAGTGTTCTACCTGACAGTAGAGCAGGACAGTGAAAATCTCTGGAGGACCACAAGAAAAGTGCTAAGGGAATAATTAATAAACAAAATGTTTGTGTCTATAACCACTAATGGTAACTACCACTATGCAGCAGTGCATGATGGTGCACTACACACAAACAAGCACAAACATGGGGCTTAAATAAAACAAGAAATAACCCTTTTAATTCAAACTAGCCAATAAGGATGCTCTCTCTGAGCACTAGTCCAATCACCCTCCATTAGATGGGACCCAGACAGCACTCTCCTCCCACAAGGGTGCAGTAGGGCCTTCACCAACAAAGGTGGCTTGAATTTTTGATGCTCAGAAGTTACAAAATAGATGCAGAAACAGCAATCCTGGAACTGGGCTATGCTACAGCTGAACTAGTTCAGTATACAGTAAAATGTGGCAAAAAACACAGATCAGACAATTCAAACAGACAGTAGAATGCAAATACAAATTAAAAGTCCAATATAAGAGCAAAAACAGGCATTTATAGTTAGTTGGAAGTGATGGATGCCTCAGATCTTTCAGTATTTCAGTAAAGAGCTGGTTTTAGTGCTCAAGTGATACCAGTCTAGATTCAGCAAGTCTGAATCTAGCCTATGCTATAAAATGCAGAAGTACTAGAAATTAAATTCAAAGTGCATAAAATCACAGTCACAACAGCTTTTTAAAAAAGCAGCAATTCACCAGCAATTCCTAGCTTAGAAGGGTATAGGCCACAGTCTCCTGCCACAAGAGTCTAGACCACAAACCTTCTTAATGTAAAATAATTGGTTTTGGAGCCCAAGTGCTTAAGCCACAACTAAGACATTTCAGAATAACAGACACAATAGGTTTTTAACCAGCAATTTCCAGCTTAGAAGGGTGTAAGCTATCCTCTCATGCCACAAGAGTTTAGACCATGAATCCTCCTAATGAAATGTAACTGATTTGGAACCCAAGTGCTTAAACCAGAATAAAGACAGTTAGAATAACAGGCACAATTAACCTTTCCCAGCAATTCCCAGCTAGAAGGGTATAGGCCACACTCTCCTGCCACAAGAGTCTAGACCACAACTCTCCCAATTAAAATACATGGTTTGGAGCCCAAGTGCTTAACAGAATTAAGACACTTTCAGAATAACAGACACAATGAGTTTTCAACCAGCAACTCACAGCTTAGAAGGGTGTAGGCTATCATCTCCTGCCACAAGAGTTTAGACCACAAATCTTCCTAATATAAAATAACCAGTTTATAACCCATGTGCTGAACCTGGAACAAAGACACTTAGAACAACAGGCACAATAAATCTTCACCCAGCAATTGCCAGCTCAGAGGGGCAGAGGCTACCCACTACTTTCACAAGAGTGTAGACCATAAACCTTCTTAATGTAAAATAACTGGCCTAAAGCCCATGTCCTTAAACCAAAACTGAGAGACTTAGAGTAACAATTATAACTTAATCAGGCTACTAACAAGCAGTAATAAATGCAGCAGAATAAATGCAACTGAACACTTTAAGAACAAGCATCAAATGCAAAATAAAGTAATAATGTAGGAAAAGACAGTATAAATACAGTAAGATACAGTAAAAGCAGCTGAATAAAGTGTATTTTTTGTAAGATGATGTGTTCAAAGGGAAAGAATAGAAATTGACTCTGACTTGAGATGATCTATAAACTGAGCATGAATGACGGGTATGATGTGAGGTCTTTAAATTTATTAGAGAGGGATTCCAAATGTCTGGGGACTAGGATGGAGAAGGCATGGTTAGTGCAATGGTGTCTGGTTCTGGACTAGATTAGTTAAGGTAACATAGATTGTAACTGGGGGTGGAAGGTGTCTGAAGAGTTTGGAGGCAAGGGAAGGACAGGAGTAGGGATCCAAGAATCAGTATGGCACATTGCTGGACAGGTAACCAACTGGCATTAATAAGCATAATATAATGATGTTCCTTTCTAGGGGAGAGGTGATGAAATGACAGATAAGGTTGCTTATAGTTTGGGTGGTGGAGGAATTTTTCTTAGATGCTGCTGCAATGAGTGGAAGTCCATATTCAAGCTGCGCTAGTAGAATGCCTTTGCCTATGACATTTCCATTTGGTCTGGAGAGAAGGGGAGACATTTTATAGGACCAAAATGGAGAGAATTAATTTTCACCATATTTGCTCTTGGGGAAGGTGAAAGTTCAGTTTGGGATCAAGCCACATACCAAAGTACTTGAAGGAGACGACTTGATCAATGAGGTTGTAAAGATGGTTACGGATAAGAAGTGACTAAGAATTTTTTGTGCCATTTTAGGGGAGGTACCAAACAACATTTCTTTAGTTTTGGAAGTGTTCAGCATTAGATTTTTGTTATTAAGCTATTTAATAAGAGAAAGGAAGAGCACTTGTAGTTGTTGTCTGTCCAAAGACGTCAGGTTTGAGTGAAATAAAAGCATGTAATAAGCATAAAGTAAGAGAGAAAGAGGTGTGGGAGGTCAAATGCCAGTTTATTACTGAAAATAGAAAAAAGAAGGGGAACCAGAATGGAGCCCTGAGGGACTCCTTTAGGGGGAGTGGTGGAAGCAGAGATGGTGTTCTGCAATTGAACAGATAAGTGCCAATTGGAAAGATCATTGTTAAACTAGGGAGCTGTGTCTAGGCTAATCCATTTTCAGTTAGATGTTCTAACAGAATGTTATGGTCAACCAGATCGAAAGGTCTGGTGAGGCCTGTCCATATCCAGGATGCTGTTATCAGTGTCCAAGGTACAGCAGATGTGTTCTTACTGGCCCAAAAGCTATGCTGTTTTGAGGACAGTATCTAATAGGTGAATTGATTGCAAACTAATGTCTGTTTTGAGGACAGTAGATGATATTGGGAGATCTAATATGTGAATTGATTGTAAATTAATTTTTCAAGGATTTTACAAAACATGGGAAGAATGGAGATAGGACAGAAGTCAGTGGTGTGGTATGGATTCATTTTGGGGTGGGGTGGGGTTTAATAATGTCTGTTTTCCAGATATCAGGCATGACATTTTCAGTTAGATAGAGATTATGAATGTGAAGAAATGAGGGGGGACTATGAAGTCCTTACACAGGAATAAGAACCATGAGAGAAGGTTTCCAGGGCTGGCAAGTGAGTCAGCTTATTATCTCTCTCTCTCTCTTGCTCTCTGTATGTGCATGTGTGTGTGTGTGTGTGTGTGTGTGTGTGTGTGTGTGTGTGTGTGTGTGTGTGTGTGTGTGTGTGTGTGTGTGTGTGTGTTACTCTTGCCAAGTGTGCAATGGGTCATAGGTTCATAGGTTCATAGCAGGTTACTAGGCTAATAGCCTTTACAAACCTAACCATTTAAAAAACCCATGTACCCTAATTGGCCATAGTTAGATATTGTTAGCAAAGTGATTTTATTATCAGCACCGACTATCCCTGTCCATGAGGGACATAGGTGCCAGCCCCAGGGTGAATTTACAATCACCCATCCAATTTTCAAGGATGTGCTTAAATAGGATCCTTGAGAAGCTCAGCTTCATGTGAAGTGAGAGGTTATTCCAGAGGAGTGGCAACCTCTGAGAGATATAGCTGTCTCTACAACATGTTTTGTTAATGTCACAGGCTAGGTTAAGTTGCCTGGAGCGAGTGACTCTTGTCCCATTTGATTTACACATGTGCAGCATTTCCATTACTGCAGATTTAGAGGCTGCTCTGTAGGCCAATCACAGGTTACCTCTCAGTAGCCTGTATGATACAGAGTACAGTGACAAGGCTTTCAGTCTTTTCATGTAAGTCACGTTTTAGAGGACCTGGATTCATAACTGAAAAGGGTCAGTGATGACCAGTTCACTTACCCAGTTATCAAATGAACAAACTTACATTTAAAACAATTCTACTGCCTTTTTTCAGTATAGATTCATCATTTCCATGTATACGATAACATTGTGACATTGTTAGATTATAGAACTTTTTCTTTCACTACTTCATATATAACTATTTCTTTCCTTTCATGTCTGTAATCTCTTAAATGCTTGAAATAACTTAATCTACTTTCTACCTTTTTGTTTTCTTGCCTTCATATATAATCTTTAATTTTTCTATCAGATCCTCTTGTTCCCATAACACCAGCCTTATAATGTCATACATGGGCAAAGATTTATTTCTTTTTAATCCCAAATCCTGGTCCTTTATCTCGCTATAAATGTTCACTCTTCTAATAAGAATAAGCCTAAGTCCTAAAAAAGGAAAAAAATGCCCAGTAATTCATCTTCTACTTCTATATGAACATTTGCTCATTCTCTGCAATACACATTTCCTATTAAACTCATAATCATTGAATGCATTCCTTCAGATCTGCCATCACAAAATTCCTCCCACTGTTTACTACTCTAATTTTACTCATAATTTCAGACCACCTAGTTTTGATTTCTCTCCTTTCTTTGACTTTCTGTATTTTCAGACTTTTATTTCTTTGTCATGGAAATAAATGTTGCCTATATTTCTCACTTATTACTACATTCTTCTCCAAACTTAAACAAATGCCTACTTTATGCAATTCTTTTTGTTGTGAATTCTAGATAGCTAGTATACTTTCTAGCCATAGTAATGTTAATTGCACATGTATAATACACGTTATTACAATGCTTTATATAACTTCTACCTCCCATTACTTGTAAGTCCTGTCAATTCCTTTATTACAATAACATTAGAACCTTGCGATATCAATTTCTCATATAACTTTCTTTCATTTAAACCATTCACAAGATGTGCTATATAATTATTGTCATATGCACTCCATATTAATCTTTATGTGTTATCCCCACAAACATAATCCTTAATATATCTAATAATTACCTATGCTCCAAATCATAAAAAACTTAGTATAATTAATCATCATTTTCCTTCTTTCTTGAATGCCACCATTTCAAATATACCCTCCACAAAAAGTAAGACAAAATATCTAACATCCTTATTTTTTCTAAACCTATGCACACTTTCCCCAGCTAATTATGCTCTACAGCTGTTTTACATCTGTTTTCTTATTGTCTTGCGTCCTTAACTGGACTAATGTCTATATTTAAATGCTATGTTTTTTAACTGTATAATGCAAATAATACTTAATGTGGAGCTTTTCTCCCTGGGCCTCCGCTGAAAATGGACCTGTGTCCAGTCGGACTCTCCCAGTCAGCAAATGTAAATAAATAAAAATAAATAATAAATAAATAAAATTTCTTACAATACCTTTAAACTTCCTTTGCATAATCTTATGTAAAATTGTGTAGTTTGCATTTATCATTGAAAGTGATCCCATAATGCTTAGCTCCAATCTATTCCCTTGCTAATTAGTATAGTTTAAACTTACTCTCTCCATGTGAATTCCACAGTGTAATCACTTATTTAACACATATGTACATTTAATAAATTTTTATTTATTTATTGACATTTGTTAACCAGGTTGGTTTAACTGGGCTTGTGACCCATTTTCAGTGGAGACCCAAGGAGAAAAGCTCCATACAAAGACAGTTTACATATAATCAAACATTTGAATCAAAAGTATGATAAGTATCGGTTATACATAAAAGTTAGAAACACAAAAAGCAGAAAATGCAAGCACATGTACATATATTTTGCAGTGTAACAATATATTTACAATATTTACAACTATACATTTAGTCCTTTTGTATCGCTTTTAGAGATTAGTAAGTATCCACAGTAGAGGAGTACTTAGCTGTAAGGAGAGGAACAGAAGAGGTAAAAATAGTAGGGGTGAGGTGAGCTTAAGTTGGGGTTTGACAAGGACAAATCTTGGAATTAAGTAGATAAAGTTTTAGCTTTTCTTTAAAGTGGGATGGGTGAATGATGGAACAAATGCCTCTTGGAAGTTTGTTCCAGGCTTGGGTGATGGAGTGTTTATATAGGAGTTTGCCTACTGCTTTTCTTTTAGGTTGGTAGATGTTTAGTAGTTGTTGATTAGAGGTACGGAGAGTCCGTGGACAGGTATAGATAGAGATGAAGGAAGAGTGAGCAGGGCAGGATGAAGGTTTATGAAGAATGGAGAGTAGCATTTGAAGTTGGGATAGCAGTAGTAGGTGGGGGAGTTCTAGCCAGTGGAGGGAATTTAGGGCAAGGCAGTGATGTGCATTAATGGAGAGTTTGTAATAAATCTAGCAATCTTGTGGTAAGTTTGTTGTAGTTTGTTTAAGGTTGTAGGTTGAATGATGGTGAGCACATGGGCCGCATAAAGAAGGGAGGGGAGGAGAAAAGCTTGCGCAAGGGAGAGTCTGGCATTTGCAGTTAGAAATTTTCTGTTACGATACAGTGAGCCAAGTTTCTGGTGTGTCTTTTTGATACATTGGAGGATGTGTAAGTTGAATTTGAGTTCATCATCAATGATGACCCCAGGAGTTTGGTGTGACCTTCAGGGTGGATAGTAGTGTTATTAGAGGAAGTGATAGCAAAGGTGGGTTTGTGGTGAGTAAGAGATCGGGGAAGAAATAAGAGTTTGGTCTTTTTAAGGTTAAGGATGAGAAGATTACTGGATAACCACTGTTCTGTGGTTAGGAAGGCTTGTTGAGTAAGAGAGTGGAGTTCAGAGATATTGTCTGAGATAGAGATGAGAGTTTATTCATCAGCATATTGGATGAGGGAAGATTGTTTACAAGATGTGCAGAGATCATTGGTAAAGACATTGAACAGGAGGGGACCCAGGATGGAAGCTTGTGGAACCACAATTAGGACAGGTATGAATGGAGAAGAGGAAGAAAGCCCTTTTACAGATTGCTTCCTGGAGGATAAGTAATTATAGAACCAGTCAAAGGTGGAAGTAGATAGACTGAGATTTGCAAGTTTAGATAGCAGTAGGGAATGGGAGACAGTATCAAAGGCTTTGAAAAGGTTAAGGAAGATACAGGATATGATTTTGTTATTATCTAGGGCCTCAGCAATGATGTGAGTATAGGATAAGAGGGCAGTAGTCATGCTGTGGTAGTTGGGACAGAAACCATGTTGAGTGGGAGTGAGGAGGTTATGCTGGAGGAGGTAGTTGAGCAGTTGTGTATGAATGCATTTTTCAAGAATCTTAGAGAGGGGGGATAGGATAGCTATGGGTCGGTAGTTAGATGGGTCAGTAGAGTTACCACCTTTGTGCAGGGGAATAGTGAAAAAGGATTTTCAAAGAGTAGGGACAGTTGATTTCTGAATAGATCTATTGATTAGTATAGATACTGTATAGGCAATGGAGTCTGCAGCAAGTTTTAGAAAGGCAGGAGGTAGATTGTCAGTGGAGGGAGAGCAGGGTTTAAGCTTTTGAAGAAGAGATTTGATGTGGGAAGTAGGAACAGGATGTAAAGAGAATATATGATTGTTGGATGGATTGGGGGTGTGTGGGCAGAGAGGTAGTGTTACAGTTTGAAAGTATGAGTGTCTGAATGGTGTCAATAAAGTGTTTATTGAAGTGAATAGCAGTTTCCAGATGGGATGTGTTAGGGTAAGGACAGGGGTTTGAGGAGCAGCCTGGAGAAATAATTCTCTTCATAGTAGACCAAAACTTCTGAGGGTTAGTTTTGCTACTGAGTTGGGCAGAGTTATAGAAGGACTTTTTATCATTATTGGTTTGCCATTTAGCAAGATTTCTAAGGTTATTATGGAATAGAGGTAATTCTTTTGTTTTGATCCAGGCTTTCAAAGCTTTATCTTGTTTGAGCATAAGGGACTTAGTTTCATTGGAAAGCCAGGGAGCATAATTGGATGTTATTCTGATCTTCCTAGAGGGAGCAAGGGAATTTAGGGTTAGGAAGATGGTATTGAACTTACAGACTGCATCATTGAGATGGATTTGTTTAAGGAAGGACCAGTCAGTGGTAGATAGAATACAGTTATACTGGACTATATTAAAGTTTGAGAGTTTATGGCATTTTCTATAAAGGTGGGGTTTGGGAGGTTGGGTGGTGTATCCAAGGAGAGAGGTGGGGAGGTGGTCGCTGAGTTGGTCTGGTAGGGTAGTGGGTTGTGGTAATGGTGGGAGGAGCTGGTGAGTATCCAGTCAATTATGGATCTGGAAGTTGAGTTTTTACAGAAGTGGGTGGGGGAAGATATCAATTGGTGAAAACCATGCAGGTTGATGCTGAGTTATGGAGAGTCAGTTTTAAGTTTGGACCAATCTAGGTTGACATCTCCTAAGATGAGGGTTTCATATGGTATGTAGAGGGAAAACCATGATAGGATATTCTTTAAGGTGGACAAGTTGTTCCCAGGAGGGATATAGATGGAAGCAACAGCTAGTTTTTTTGTGGGGATTAAGGTGATAATTTAGGATGATGAGTTTGGCTGGGTGAAAGTCTGGGATGGGTGTGGGGAAGGGTGAGAGGTTGAGACAATTAGAGTGGAGGATGGCAACTCCACCTCCTTTTTTTTGGGAATCTATCAGAGCAATAGATATTGTAGCCTGGTGGGAGAATTTTGTTTTAGTGATATGTGGCTTAAGCTAAGTTTCTGATAAGGAAAGGATGTGAGGGGTTGTATAGACTATCCAAGCATGGAACTCAGTGATTTTGTTGGTTAGACTTTGAATGTTTAGGGAGTATATAGACAGGTGCTTGGACATAGATGCGTTTAGTGTAAGAGCCTGGGGATGAGGAAGGTGTGAGTGATAAGTGGATAGAACAGAGAGAAGAAGGAGTGAAGTAGTAATAAGTGTAGCATATTTGAAGGAGGCAATGGGGGTTGTGGACTGGGTGTAATAGTTACTGGAAGGAAGATATGTATGCAAAGTTTGGCAGGAAGTTGTTAGTGGATGATGGGCTAGGAAGAGGTGGGAGTGGATGTTATAAACTAAATTGGAATGGGAATGGGTGGGAATGGGGGTAGGGTAGGGTAGCAAAGTGAGCCCAAGAGTAACGAGGGAAAATGGAGCGGGGCTACACCAGGACACACATTACAGTGAGTAAGTATAATGATTAATATGAAAGAAGTAAAGAGAAAGGTAGGTAATGTCAAGGAGCTGTGCCCTCACAGTAAAGCTTTTGATAAACAGGAAAGTGTGCAGACAGTAAAGGAAAAGCAGAGAAATGCCAGAGTACAGCATAGTAAGAAAGCAGAAAAGAGAAAAATCCTAAAGGAGAAAGAAAGAAAGTAGGAGGTTATAAGGGGTCGAAGACTATGGAGACAGGGAGTCAAGTAAGTAGCTGCATTGTAGTCCAAGGTAGAGAGAAAAATAGAAGTGGATTAAGGCTAGAAGAAGCATGTTGAGCGATCTATCAGCAGACAGATGTGGGAAGGTGGACTGTGGGAGTCTGTTGAGGAGGGTGGTGTATAGACAGAAAGTTGAGCTAACAGGAGAAAGAGAAAACAAAATTAAAAACAGATTATGGTGAGAAAGTTGAAAGGGAGGAGAAAGGATAGAGAGTAATCAAAACTTTCAAATGAATACAACTTTTACTGTAATCAGTCTTTCCCATGTAAAGAACCTTCTTTTAACATACTTGAAATATTTTTCAAATCTTTCTCTGTAATCACCTCTTACTCTCTCAGCTGTACAAGTTACAACATTCCCAACTCCAACACATAAAACATTACTATTTTCCTCTCTTTCTAGAAGATTATTCCTTTAAAAATGCATTTCCATGCCTACCTTTCCCCTACTATATTTTCTAATTTATTTCTTACCAATGTCATCCTTGTTTTTCGCCTAGCCATTGCATTTTCCTAATAAAGGAGTAACTTCATCTCTGTTCCCTTTAGTAACATTTTCTTTCTTCCTCCTCAAATCACTTGTGCATGCAACTTACTTCTTTTCATAATATAAAATACTATTTTCCTCCCTATCTTTATGCAAGAAGTTAATTAAGATATTATAACTCTTTTTATTTGAACCCTCTTCTTTTCATGTGCATAGTGAAGTGTCTATTTAGGTTGTCCTTACCAGCAATCCAACACTCTATTAAATGATCATAAAAGGGCTAAGTGATCCTCCTCTAACTGACCCATGAAATGTTTAATTTCATAATCCTCCAGGATTTCCATTTTCATTTTTAAAAACCTGTTCTGCTTCCCTTCTATCCCTGACATTTTCTTCAGATTCAGTAATGTCCAGTGATCATTAAAACATGTAGCATTCTGAACATACATATTTCTTTCACATTACTACTACTATTGAAAATGTAGTCTATATTTGTTGTTTTATGTTTTCCCCTGCAGTTTGTACATTCCCTTTTGCCCCAAATTTATACTTCACCCTTATTTAAGGGTCTATTTCAGAACACTGAAAAATAAAAAAAAAATCGAATGCTCACATGAGCGATTAATCAGGAACTCAAAATCACTATTGTGGGGGGGGGGGGCACCCACCGCTAAATATATATTCCTACTCCAAGATCGCACTACAGTAAAGAAAGGGCAAATATTCTGATCTTCACTGTACTGCGATCCAAAAAACTAAATATCGAATTCCTAATTTTTCACTCATGTGAGCACTCAATATTTTAATTTTTCATCATTCTAAAGTAGACCCTTGTTTAACACTTATTTTAATATATTTACATCCAAACATTCTTTTTTTCCTTTTCTTAATACCTTCAGTGTGATAATCAGAATCTCATGCCCAAAACTTGTTAACATTCACATGCATGAAGGGTCCATTTCCTTAGACATCTCTATCCTGTGTTTACTCTACATACTCATTCACTCTCCTGATGTGTTCGGTTTCAAGCTATAAATCTAATGTTAATGTACAACCTGGTTTTACAGCATTGCAGTATAAAATGTGCCAATACCTATCTATCCTAGAGTGGTCTTCCAACCCAAGTGTCTTACAGATTGTGTACAGCTCAAATAGTGATACTGAGCTACTAACCATGTTTTTGAACTGTTAACCATAAAAGAACATCATTCATATAGTCTGAGGAAGCCTCTCTGGTGAAAGGGCTTACCTGTTATTTGTTTTAAAATAAAAGATTTTGGTTTTATTCAAGAGTTTGTGGCATTTTACTACACTTTTGAACTGGAAACATCGTTTGTATTTGGTCTGAATAGACGCCTTGAATGCTGATAACTACCATCTGCATAGGGTTGTTCCTGAGCTTTGTATATTATTTGATTTTATTTCCTCATTTTTTTGCTCAGGAACATTTGCTTCTTTGTGGTGCCATTTGTTACTTCCTTTATATAAAAGAACATCAGTTGAAATGACTACTTTTTTTCCATGTCGCTCCTTTTTTTCCCTGATTCCCTTTCCTATAGAACCTATAAATTCCATTTCTTATTACTCATTCTACCCTATATCACCATCACTGTTCCATAAAATAGCATGCTGATTTTCTAAGAGTAATTCCTCTTACACTTTAACTTTTTTGACTACAGCCTTCAGCTTAACACAGACCTCTTGTTGTACTGATTGTGCCTCTTCCTCTTTATCATGTTCATATATGTTACTAGATAACTCTTCATTTTCATTTTGCACAACCATTTCAACAATAGTTTTTCATTTAAAGCACAATCCAGCCAAAATGTCCCCATTTTCTGCCTTTACTTCATTTTGGATTACAATTTTGTTTTGAATGATTTATTTTTCCATACTGTTAACAATATTTTTCCACAACTTTATCTAAGATTTATCTAAAGTTCCTACTATATCATAGAAGTTGCCTTATTTAGGTTGGTTCAGTTATCTGTTCCCTTTTTCATTTTAATAAATTTGTAGCAAGAAATGTGCAATTTCACAACATTTTCACCCATTTAGTCTTTGTCTACCATGGGCAGCCAGGGTGGTGCAGCAGTTAGAGTTGCCACCTCACAGCAAGAGGTTCTCTGGTTCGATTCTCGGCTGGGGTTCCTTCTGTGCAGAGTCTGCATGTTCTCCTTGCGGTTTCCTCCCACATCCCAAAGACATGCTGTAGGTAGATTGGACACTCTAAATTGGCCATAGGTGTGTGTGTGTGTGTGTGTGTGTGTGTGTGTGTGTGTGTGTGTGTGTGTGTGTGTGTGTGTGTGTGTGTGTGTGTGTGTGTGTGTGCCTTCAGTGGAAGGTTGGGTGCCAGGCTGGCAACTCGACACCGGAAAAAACTCCACTGCCAATTGTTTTGCAGACCATTGTTCTGTTGTGGCGACCCCTAACCAGGAAAAAGCCAGAAGAAGAAGTCTTTGTCTAACATATATTTCATCCTATGTACCTATGTCATCCAAAGGCTTTTTTAGAAAAACTCATTCAGTGCAGTATTTTGATAATTATTTCAATAATTTCTGAAATCACATTTTTTCTAGACTGAAGAAATACCTTTTTCCTGCTGATGACAGTCTATTTTTTTATTTCTTTTATTTGTTAGCTGGGCTGGCAGGCTGGCCTATAGACAATTTTCTGCCACAACTGTAGCTAAACTCAATCACATTTAGAGAATGCTATTGCACATTATACAAACACATACTGTATAGAAAGGAGTCAGAACATGCTTACACACTGCAAAGAGACACTGCATATTTACAAATTATCAGTGACATTACAAACTTAAATATTTACAGTGTGCATTTCCATCATTAGTTTTCAAAAATATTGATTAGGAATAAGTGTATACAGTTAAAAAATATTTCAGGTATATGTATGAAATAATTTTAAACTGAATTACAGTTTTCATTTCTAAGCATATTATTATGTTAAGTAATGCATGAATGCATGTATTTTCATTCTGTTATATGTAATCATGTAATACCTTACATAAATAATGATGTTCTAGTGTTTCAGGAAAATACTGTAGGATTATGGTCCTTGGCCATTACCATGGTTGTAGCTAAACATACCTTATTCAACCAGGTATTGTTTTAGTAGTTACCTGAATGCAATATAATCTTGAATGTCTCATATTTCTTGTATGAGTGAGGTTTAGGCCGATGGAGCAGTTTTGTTGAATGACTTTTCTTTAATGGTTAGGCTTCTTTTTTATCTTTGCAGTGATGGAGCTTATTAATTGTATTTGCTACTAGAATGGAATGAATAAGATGCTTTACTGAGGAACAAATTCATTCTGAGGGTGACTTTTGTACAGTAGTGCAAAGATTGGTGATTTGACAAGCAGTGATGCCCTGATTGTTACTGCAACCATTTTTCTTTCTTTAATAATAAATAGTGGTGTTCCCTAGAGTGGGAGAGAAAAGCAAAACAACCAGTTTATTGCTTTAGGGTGGGGCTAAGTTGTAGATCAGTATATCTAAGCATGCATGTATGTAATGGTCTGTCAGTTAATCTCTTTGTTTATATTTTATGCTGTTGTTATCCATCCTGATGTGTTTCTATATAATCAAGTATATAAACGAACTACCCCCGCCTGCTCATCTTGAATCATAATGTAGGACGAGCAACATGGTGTCAGAAGTGGGCTTCAGAATCAAGACCAAGAGGCACTCAGTTAATGTTGGAGGAATATAGAGGAATGGATCATCCCTACTGCACATACAACTCACAAAACAGGTCAGAAATGAATTCCAGGTACTAAAGCTTGCTTAAATGTTTTCTTCAAAGAATATAAAATGAAGCACTCAGAATGCTCAGAACAAATTTCTAGTTAAACGAAATGTCTGAAACTGCAACATATTGATAAAAACATTCAAAATTGTTATGAAAATGTTTGAAACAATGTCCAAATCACATAAAATGTATAAAATAAGGAAAATGACTGCATTTTATTTTCATATACTGGTACCAGCTGAATCAAGGGAAGATCCCGAGTGCTTAAAACCTAAATTTAGAGAAATGTGTAACCTACAAATGATTATTATGATAGAAAGGTACTTATTTTACACAAGGGATTAAAAGCCCGGGGAAACTTTTGCAGCATATATAACTAACTAAAATATGCAGATTTGGTGATTTAAGGGATGAGTTGATAAATTATAGACTTGTATGTGGTATTAAAGATGATGCTGTGAAAAAGATTTTGCTTCAAGACAGTGATTTAACTTTGGATAAGGCCATTGAGATTTGTCAGATATATGAGCTCACAGAAAAGCACACAAATATGTTTACAAATGAGAAATGCATGCTTTCGGTATCATCTAGTGCTAATGTTGATATTATGCAGCATGTGGTTAAAAGAAATAGGTCCAAGCTCATGGCAGCAACTGTGAATCCTGTGACAGCCTCTGGTAAACCCCATAGCTTTCAAGCAAATTCCAGAGCACGCACAGTCTCAGTAAAGCACAATGGGTGAGTTAGCAAAGCACGTTCCCTCACCTAGCCTCATAGTCAACTGTCATAATTGTAGTGGCAATCATGTGTCTAAAAGAGAAAAGTGCTTAGCTTTTTGTCAGCAATCCCACAGATGTAAAAAGTGGAATCATTTCCAAAGATTTTGTAAATCAAAAGAGGCACATTCTTTTATTAAAAGTAAACATTCAAGGAGACTATTTGATCAATTAGAAAGCTGTGACCCTACTTGTTATGTTGATGGTGTGTCTGTGCTTAATGAACAGTCAATGCAATAGATTTATGGGCAAAGAATGAAGTATTTTGTACTGTTCAGATAAATGGAAGATCCACAGAGCTCAAAGCTGACACAGGTTTAAAGTGCAATGTTATGTCAGCAAAAACATTTGCTAGAATATGTGCTGGTGAGAAGCTTGATTTGGCAAAGTGTACGAAGCTTGTTGCTTATGGTGGTGAGGAAATTCAGACTGAAGGTTCAGTAGTACTTTCATGTTATTATTGGGAACAGCTATAACTTGCAATTTTCCATAGTCAAAAGTCATGTACAGTCATTATTAGGTCTCAGAGACAGTTTGAAAATGGGACTGCTTTCATTTAATAAGGAAGTCCACCATGTAAGCTTAAAAGACCACTGTTCTAATTTTGGCCAGTCTATTTTCTCTACCTATGCTGATCTTTTTGAAGACAAACTAGGCAAACTCCCAGTTGTGTACTTCATGAAGTTAGCCCCTGAAGTCACCCCAGTTGTCAAACCAACCCAGAAAGTTCCAGTAGCTATGCAGAACAGAGTCTAGGCTGAGTTACATAAAATGGTGCAGCAAGGTGTGATTTGTCCAGTACACAACCGACTGAATGGGTATCTTCCATGGTGGTAGCTCATAAGAAAAGCTCAAATGATATCAGAATATGTATTGATGCAATAGATTTGAGCAAAACACGGAAAAGACCTCATCATACAATGCATACAGTCAAAGAAGTCACTGCTCTTATGCCAAATGCCACTGTTTTTTTCTGTTTTGGATGCAAAGAGTTCATTTTGGCAAATTTTGCTTTATCAAAAATCCGGGTCTATATTAGATCACCGAATGCTTAAAAAAGCAAACGGTGATTAATCGACCCTATGTAAGCGAAAGCTTACAATGTTGAAGTGTCAGAAGAGCAATTTTTTTTTCCAAGGGAAAAAAAAATCTCTGTTCCAACAAAGAAAAAAGAAAAAAAAATTTTCAAATATTACATTAAGTGGGGGCTTCACCTCCACATTCCCGATGTGGGGGAGCTGCACTCCCACGCCCCCCTACTTAAATATATCAACTCCAAGACCACACTACAGTGCAGAAAATGGTAAAAGTACCAACGTGGTCAAGTGAATTCTTTCCCAGGGAAAGAATTCACTTAACAACTGCTTCGATATTTTGCGTTTTCAGCCTTTTATGTTCGACCAAGGCAAATTCGAAAGAATGTGTCTTCGGTCTTGTAATATAGACCCCAAAAATCCTCATTGCTAACCACTATCAGTACTCCTTTTGGCAGGTACAGATTTTTGCAATGTCATTTGAGATAAATTATGCCAGTGAAGTCTTCCAGCGTGCCATGGAACAATTTTTTTCTGGTTATCCGTGTGCTATTATAGTAGATGATATTCTAGTAGGAAGTAATGGTGAGCATGGCAGAAACCTCAAGAAAGTTCTGGAAAGAGCTCATGAAATTAATCTTAAGCTGAATCCTCAGAAGTGCAATTTCAGGCTATGAAAAGTTATTTATGTTGGTCATTTATTTACCATTTCAGGCTTACAACCAGATCCTTCCAAGCAAACAGCAATTCTTGAGATGCCAGCTCCAGACAATGTTGAAGCCTTACAACATTTTCTTGGCATGGTTAACTATCTAGGCAAGTTCATTCCAGACTTGAATCAACTTTCAGCACTGCTAAGAGAGTTAACATGCAAAGATGTATCCTGGTCCTGGTCAGAACAACACCAAAGAGAATTTGATGTCCTGAAACAGAGAATTGTCAGTCCACCAACTCTCAGATACTATGATGTTTACAAACCAGTTACTCTTTCTTGTGATGCTTCGAAGTTTGGTCTTGGTGCAGTTGTTCTTCCAGAGGGCAGACCAGTAGCCTATGTGTCCAGAACTCTAACCCAAACTGTGATACAGTATGCGCAGATTGAGAAAGAGCTCTTGGCAATTGTGTTTGCATGTTCAAAGTTCCATGATTATATTTATAGCTGTTCAATTCAAATTGAAACAGATCACCAACCTCTAGTCACTATTTTGAGAAAGCCTATGCATACAGCTCCTGTCAGATTACAGCACATGATATTGAAATTGCAAAAGTATAATTTCAATCTTGTCTACACAAAAGGCAAACTTCTTTATCTTGCTGATACTTTATCCAGATCACCCAGAAATACCACTGAACAGCATGAAAATGAAAAACTTGATTTTGAAGTCTGGAAGTGAGAAATTTTTCTTCCACACATCTTGATGAGCTTAGAAGTCACACAGCCTCAGAGCCACTACTTCAGAATCTCAACCACTTTATCAGTCAAGGATGGCTTTCAAAGCAATCTTGTTTGCCAGTAGAAGTGCAAGCATATTTTCCTTACAGAAATGAGATTTTGTTTGACAATGGTATCATCATGAAAGGTCCAAAAGTGATTGTTCCAAAATCCTTGCAACAAGAGTACATTACTGTCTTGCATTGTGGCCACCCAGGAATTGATTCTACCAAAAGAAGGGTGAGAAGACTAGTATTTTGGCCTTCTATGTGAAAGGATATCGAAAGAGTACTTTCATCTTGTTCTGTAATTCTACTAAGCCACATCAACAGAAAGAATGGCTTAATCTAAACCAGATTCCTGAACTACCTTTTTCGACAGTAGCTACAGTCATTTTTGAATGGAATGGTCAACATTACTTGGTGTTAGCAGACTCTTATTCAAATTGGTTTGAGATTGACCTACTTCCTAATCTAGTGTCCAGTACTGTCATTGCTAAGATGAAGCATCATTTTGCAGTCCATGGTAGTTCGCACAAAGTTATTTCTAATAATTCTACACAGCTTACAAGCCAGCAGTTCAAGAGATTTGCTGAAGAGTGGGACTTTATTCATGCTACGAGTAGCACTGAGTACCCACAGTCAAATGATTTGACAGAATGTGCAGGTCAAGGTGAGAAACAGTTATTAGAAAAGTCAAAAGGAGACAATAGTGATTTTTTCTGAATCTCCTGAATTTCAGAAATATTCCCCGTGATAAACATCTTGGTTCACCTGCACAAAGCCTTTTGTCGAGACAAACCAGACCAACACTACCAGTCAGTAGCACTCTATTGGTTTCCTGTGCTAAGAATACAAAGCAGTGATAGTTCAGCTTATGAAAAGGCGTCTATATTATAAGCATGAAAGTCCTATTAACCGAATACTAAAATACCGACACATATTCCGCGAACTGCGAATACACCGAACGCCCTAAACGTGAAATTCAAAAACTCGAACCATCATAGCTGTCCCACCCCACTGCCCACTACATACTACCTACCCAAACAAACTAAATAAACCACATACATACACTAACCAAAACCCTACTTCTAACCCTACACTAAATCTTGCATATATCACCATGTATGCTCTTACCTTAAACTGCACCTTAATCCTAAGGTCCATAACTATCGCACACTTACCTTATGGAGCTATACCGCCGAAGGGCCAATCATGACGATTTGACATTTCAGATTTCGCGCTTCAGGACGATCGATGTTTTCACGGTTTGAGGAAGACGTGTCGACGTTTATGTATTCAGGTAAGTATACCTTCATGCTTATAATATAGACCTGAAAAAGGCGTTTGCCCTAGAAGTCCTATTATAAGTTCAGCAAACCACTCAATCCATTACGAGAAGGGAAGATAATGAGGATGCAGACATCCAAAGGTTTTGATTGGAATAGAGTCATGGAAAGTGTTTGTCCAGAGCCGAGATCGTACATTATAGAATTAGAAGGAGTTGAATTTAGGTGGAATCGGAAACAATTGGTACTGGTGTCTGAGCCTGTATTGCAGCATCTTGCCTGTGAAAAAGACTCTTGATCTCAGACCGAGTTATCCAGTGTTCCAGTTCCAGAGGACATTCCAGCAAATATCCCTGTTCCTGAGAAGATTCCCAAAACTCCTGAAACAGATTGTTCACCAATGACTGTCACTGTTGCTAAACCCAGTCCTAACTGGTATATCACTAGATCAGGTCGCATTTCCAGACCATGTTCCAGATACATGGGAACTTGGACATGAATGTTTTGTTTATTCTCAGTATCTGTATAACTGCATGTCTTTTTCAGATGTCATTTTATTGTGGGCAATTCACTAAAGGGAGAGGATGTAGATCAGTATGTATGTTTACCTTTATAAAGCTTTCCATAGGCTTGCACATGTGTATAAATACTGAGCACGTGCGAGCCAGACTGCCATTTTGTAGAGAGCTGTTGAGATGTGAACATGCATGTATGTAATGGTCTTGTCAGTTAATCAGTTAATTTATATTTTATGTTGCTGTAATCCATTCTAATGTGTTTCTATATAATAAAGCATATAAATGAGCTACTCCACCTGTTCTTCTTGAATCCTAACATAGGACAAGTGAAATAAGTGTTATGCTTGGCAAGCAATATTCTATTTTTGGATGAGAGTGCTGGTTTTATTACCAACCTGACTTCTATTGTCAGTATATTTATGCACAGATTTTATATTGCAGAAAACTGTTTGGATGTTTTAGATCACAGAAAACTGTTTGTTGTTTAGTGTGCGTGGAAAAGGTTAACTGTTTATCAAAGAGTAAACCTAATTATTTCCATTGAGAGGCCTGAATATGTGAGTTAATTTTTTAGATCTGGCATGTGTAATGTTGGTGGATTGGGCTGGTTAGCCTTTGCTGGGCCTTGAAAAGATTTACAGAAGTCTTCCTGCAGCTAATGATATATGTTGTGTTTCAAATAGCGAGTTCCACAGTAGCTTAATTTGTTTTTGTTTGTTTAGATGAGGTTTCTGATCTTAGGAGGATGCTGTCATCAGTGTACAATATTATACTTACTGACAACAGATAACTGGACAGGGCCCTGATATACAGTGAAAATAAGTGTTCCCAAGATGCAGACCTGCTTTAACAGTGCCTGGGTAAGAAGAGTTGTATGAGCTGATAATCTTATATATTCTCTATGAAAGGAAGGCTAAGAAATAAACAATGTAATAACTTCTTCTCTGCAGCCCCATTGTTATATAGTTGATAGCATGAGGTTATGGTTCAGAGATTCAAATGCTCTCTTGAGATCAATATAAATAGCTCCTGTTAACTGTCCATTTTCCATGATATTATATATGTGAGTGGTGCATATATTCTTGTGTGTATATGTGTATATACAGTGTGTGTATACATATATATATATATATATATATATATATATATATATATATATATATATATATGTGTGTGTGTGTGTGTGTGTGTGTGTGTGTGTGTGTGTGTATCTGGCCTAAACTTGTACTGATTACCAGACAGGGTACCATATTCAAAGAAATATTCTAGGAGATCTTTTCAGATATGTTTCTCTGTTATTTTGGCTTTTGGGCAAATGTTAGCAACAGGTCTGAAATTATTTGGGGCCTTGTGTGAAGGATTTGAGGGACTGGAATTACATGAATATGTCTGCCTATACATGATATGTTTGTAGATTGATAAGTAGATACTAGGCATTCAGTCTACAGGTCATTTATAGCTAACACACAACATCAGGAATTGCCTCATCCTTCAGGAAGGGACATATAAGTTAGGTCTGTAAAGAATTTCTGAATCCCCATTCAGTTGTTCATGTTGGTCTTAAATGCGGAAAGGGTACTAATTTGGAATGATACGTGTGGTCAGTGAAAGGCTGACATTTTGAGTTAGGTGCCAAGATATTTAGGTACCTGACATGATTATGAATTTTGGGTACAGGGTTTGGGGATCATGAACACTTAACTTCTTGATGTAGCTAAAGCATGATCAATACTCAGCTTTGGGTTTGGATGCTAACTTAAGCTAATGGGAAGCTTTAGTAAGCCTAAAAGTATTTTTCAAGTCTTTAGTAGTATCATTAATACTCTCCTTGATACAAGGGGTTTTGGATCAACAGTAAAGTTTGAGGAGGATTTTTTTTTCTTTTGTTGTAAAGTTATTTATGTTGGTTGACCACCAGGATAGCTTGTTTATGAATTTCCTTTTATATTTATTTCTGGTTGTGTCAGTCAGTTTTTTGTATTTATTTAAATGGGCATAGAGCACCTTAGTGAAGGTAGCAGCTGTATCGATGTTGCCTTAAATGCATTTAGACACCTCATAATACAACTTGATGTTAGTACATTTAAAATCCTTAAATTCAGAGATATTTGCTGTAAGAGCTTTTGGGACTTTGAAAGTCTCAAAACTTCAGTTTACAATCCAAGTTAACCAGAAAAGGAGACACTTGAGACATACTACATGAAGCTGCTACGTTTGTAAGAATCAAATTACAATATTAAGTTTTTCAGTGGATGTGGAGTCTACTTTTTTCCAGAGGAGTTTTGTTTATTAAGATTTAAAAAGTTGTTGTCATACCATACATTGGAAATATTTGTGCTACAGTTTATTAAAGAGTAGTTCAAGTCTCAAACATCATGCAGTTCTTGTTGAGAGAGTTCATGGAATACATTCAGGAATCTTACATGGTCATCAGGGGATATGAAGGATGCTATGTACCCAGCTATAAGTTGATAATTTGTACTATTTTTGGTAAGCTGGCGTTCAATGAATTTGGACTGTGGATTTCTAGGAAACTGCCTGGACGTGATGTACTCCTTGACAAATATGGAAATATCACCATGGTTACCATCAGGCCTGAAGGCATGGTAGGCACAAAACCCAGGTATGGAGGGAGTGCTTTTGTTACATTTAAACCAAGCCTTAGTTATTACACAAACACAGATGTGTTCCAAATACAAGAGTGCCTCAAGCTTGGGCAATTTGTTGTTTTGACTTTTAAAATCACTCAGTTAATAAAATTACAGTGATATGAAATGTACAAGTTATCCTACATAAGTACCCATAGCTTCCACTATTCTGAACATGTCTTAAATGGTCTTCAATGATCATGGTCTTAAAGGGAAAAGGGTACTAATTTGGAATGATACTTGTGGTCAGTGAAATGAGTAAGGTGCCAAGATATTTAGGGTAGTTGACATGATTATGAACTTTGGGTATAGGGCTTGGGGATAATGAGAACTTTGAGGGATCACTTTCCTGAAGTACTTTACTAACTTCCCTCTGTATAAATTGAAAAGTGAGGGAGTCCCACATATTTATGTCTAGTCCAGATGGCAGGTGGCACTGTGGTATCAGTGAAGTTTTTTGTTATGTTGTGCTAAAGTGATAATATAATACTTTTTATAATTTAGTACTTTGCTCTGTAACATTTATTGAACATAACATTATTGCTGAGGTCCTTTAATGTTTGGATTGCATGCATGTATTTTCTGGATGTATGTTGCTTTTGCTGTATTAGTGATATTTGTACACACTCTTTGTATATGTAAAGCTGGAATGTTTTGTTTTTTGTTTGGTCAACTTTTCATGACTGTAAGATTTGTTCCCTTACTTTCATATTTACTCATATATCAGTATATGATAAAATCCTTTCATGGAAAATCAAGAATTTTGTTCAAGAAAGCCAAAGGTTTATTTAATACTCCAATGGTTCAAAATACATAAATATTGCTTCTTTTCTTATGTACAGCAAGGAATGAATATCCTGCAATTTAATTACAGCCTTCTGAATTATATTTTCCAGAAAAAGTAAGTGTCTGGCTGCCCATATCCTTTACATTTTAATGTTCCAACATTTCATCTCCTTACCACCACTGGTCTCTCCAATTGTTGCCTCTTTTAAGGAAACTGCACTGCACTTATCCACAATGATCTGCTCCTCTACAGTTTGTGGTCAGCTTCTGGGTGTCTTGATGTCACACTGTACATTCCATATGTCAGAAATAATGAAAGGGTGGGGGGGGTGGAGCCTAGATGGCCAAATGAGAGCAGTGAATTTTGAGAGCTCCATAAACTAGTTTAAAACATCAGAAATCTATAGATAAACTACTAAACTACATAAATATCAATTTTGGTGGAGATATACAAAAATGTTCCTGTCAAGTAACTTGGAGATATATTGAGTCACTGAATATGAACAACTCAAGGAATTCTCATCCAGATGCTGCTTTGAAAAAAGAACTGCAATTGATGACATCTACCTTACAGGAACTATCTTTGAAGATGGATGGCTTTAAAAATGACAAAAACAAACTAGTAAAAAACAACTCAAACTGCTAACCCAAAAGAACAGCTTGAACTCCAGAAAGCTCGCTTACAGGCTCCCAGTCAGAGTAGATAACTATGAACAAATGTAAAAGTTATTAATTTATCAATAATATCAATGAATTAATAACTTTTACATTTGTTCATAGTTATCTACTGTGACTGGGAGCCTGTAAGTGAGCTTTATGGAGTTCAAGCTGTTCTTTTGGCTTTAAAAATGACTAGAAAACCTCAAATTAAATTCTCAAAAACAGACTGATATAAGGAACTATTACAGCAATACCATACAAAAATAACAAATATTGAGACTTCACTAAATGACATTGAAGGGAAACTCAAAGAGAAAGAATTTCAAAAAGAATTTCTGCTTAAACAGAATACATGGCTGCTTAACAAAATAGATGACTTAGAAAACAGGGAAAGGAGAAACAACATAAGGATCTTTGGTCTGCCTGAAAACACTGAAGGTGAAGACATTATTTCATTCTTAACCTGGATTCCTGAATTTTTAGACTCGAAAGAGGGACTTTCATTTGGAATTGAAAGGGCTCATAGAACACTGAGGAAACCTGCTTCTAACTCAACAAATATTTCACCTAGATCCATAGTTCTAAAACTTCTTTGATTTCTGGACAAGGAATTATATTAAAATCTGCTTGGAGAAAATCACCCTTAAAATACAATCAAAGCCTGATAAGCTTTGACAATGATTATTCTTCCAGAATTCTAGAACAAAGGAAAAAAGTCTGGGCAATAATAAAACTATTGAAACAAAACAACATTAAAGCACAGCTGGCCTTTCCAGCCAAGATAAAAATACTTTTTGCCAATGAGATGAGAACCTTTAATGACTTAGAAGAAGCTATTATATTCATCAAAAACAACAGCATAGTGTCTATCCCAGAAGAAATGGAATGGATGGCCCCTACTCTTAAAAGAATAAAAGAAACAAATCCTTGGACTGATGCTAGAAAGAGGAAACAAAAAAAATGATTTCAAGATAGCTGTCCCAAAAAATAACTCTTACAACTACATCTCTCAAAGTATCAACTGATATGGTACATTACTTGTCATCTGTTTTTATTTAAAAAAAGAGGGTTTCTTAAACAACTGAGAAACAGTAATGATTTATTCAGAATGTTCAGAGTCCAATAATTCTTCACAAAGGTAGGTCAAGATGGGTTACTATTTACATTATATATAAGCCAAACAAAGCAACATATAATACAAACATAGACGTTTCTGTTCCCCTACTTGAACTCAGTGAATACTTATCTTGTTAATTTTTTATTGATTTTACTTATAATAATTTAAGTAATTAATTAATTAATTCAACAAGGTGCCATTCATCAGAGTTCAGACTTAAATGTAACAAATTAACATCATATATAATAGCAGTAAAGGCAAAGTGTTTTGAAAAAAAAAATGCTGTCATGGAGACTAATGCCTTCTTCAGTTAAAGTATGATTTAGAAATGTCATCTATATCCTTGTTAAGTAATAGTAGCAAGCTCTTAGTTAATATCCATTATGGCAGGTATCAAAGCTACGAGTGCTGTTTGATCAACCCTGATATGGTTTGCATGGATGCAGCTGTGTCTGACAGGACAACTGTCATTATTATTCTGTCTAAACATAGTTAATATCAATTATGGCAGGTATCATAGCCTTGAGTGCTGTTTGATCAATCCTGATATGGTGTGTGTGGATGCAGCCATGTCTGTCAGCTAGTACAAATGTCATTATTATTCTGTCTAAACATAGTTAATACCAGTTATGGGAGGTATCATAGCCTTGAGTGCTGTTTGATCAATCCTGATATGGTGTGCATGGATGCAGCCATGTCTGGTAGCTAGTACAAATGTCATTATTACTCTGTTTAAACATAGTTAATATCAATTATGGCAGGTATCATAGCTTTGAGTGCTGTTTGATTAAGCCTGACATGGTGTGTGTGGATGCAGCTGTGTCTGGCAGCTGTTATATGTTGCCATTTTTGTCTCTAGGAATCTGTGGGTTGCAGCTTGTGATTGAGGTTTACTGATGTTTGTGTATTAGGAAGAGACATTTGGTGTTTTAGCCTGGATCCAGGGGAAGAGGGTGGATAAAACTGTGATTTGGGTATTTTGGAAGACAATGATTTGTTTATACATCTGCTGAGTGAGAGGTGGGAAGGCTGGAAGAATGTGTTATCGCTTATTGTGGCGGCTTGTTGGGTGTTTTTTTTTTTTGTTTGCTCTCTGTTCTTTTCCTGGCTGCTGCCTCACTGAAAGGGAGGGAATTTAGGCTTGAAGTTGCAATGAAGTGAAGCTTTGCTTCAGGTGCATTGCGAGCCTTTGGTATGCAGTACACAGACACACTAACAGAAACAGATGCTCCCAGGTTGCTATGGTAATGGAGACAGAGTGACAATAATGTTTAAAGGCTCTGAGGAGCCTCAAAGATGATTCTTGGCAATGAAGTTTTTGGGTTAAAAAAAAGGCATATATATATATATATATATATATATATATATAAAATAAAAGTCTGTTTTAAACCACATGTATACATATTGATGGTCTCCCAAAACTTCGTTTAGCTCATTAAGTTGATTCTTGATAAAAAAAAATAATAATAAGCACAATTTTATATTTAAAATGCATTTTGGTCCAAACACATTAAGGACTTACATAAGAGTGTAAGTCTGAGTTATTGCGAAAGACTATGAGCACTTGGTCTTGTGCAGTACCCTTTGCAGTGGTCTGGGAGGTGAGCTTGCTCAGACGTATTGGGCATATGGGGATAGCTGATTCTAGGGGTGTTCGGGATTGCCAGGAAGTACTAGAGAGTCATCAGATTTCCTTCATGGAAATATCTGTGGGAATGGAAGGTATGTTGAGTGGTTCACTGGCAGAGTGGCCACTGCAAAGAACAAGCTGGTAAAATGGAACAGGACAAGTACTGATTTGGATATTTTAAGAACAGCATGGAAACATGAACTAGTGAATGGTATTCTGGCAAAACTGGATGGACATTGTTGCCCATGCTTGCAGTACTGATATGTGTTTATGTAAAGATGGAAATATACTTATAACAAATAAGAACCTAGAAGGGTCTCATAATTTGAAGTCTATGGACTATATAAACGTGCTTGGAAGGAGCTAATAATAAGAATAAGCATTACAGCTTGTGGTCTCTCATATAACTAAACAACAGCCAAAGGAAAAATAAAACACACACACACAATAGTTGTGTAATGTATGATTTTAGTAAATCTAGACATAAAATATATAATCATCATATAAGATGAAGCAGTCTGCTGAATTTAGATATTAAAGACAGGTTTTAATAACATGGGCTTGTGTATAATAACAATACTGTCTTAACTTGTCATAAATGACATACACGACATTGAACATCAAGGGGAAGCATGATGCTTTTCTTATATAAGTAAATATGCATAACAAGTATGTATGTAATTGCTTTAACTTGAATAGTAGTTTTTGTAACCCATCTTGACCATATATAATACTTAAGCAGTTACCAAGGTAACTAATGCTTTATACCTGACATCAAACTGACAAAGTTGTTCAAGAGAAGCAATAGAAGCCTAAACTTGAAATGCCATAGAATGTAACAATCGTATTCTGAACAAATAGTATTAAATTGACAATAGACACTCAGTTTAATAACATGGGATTGTGTATAATAACACTACTGTTTTAACTTGTTATAAATGACATACACTATATTGAACATCAAGGAGAAGCATGATGATTTTTTTCATATAAGTAAATGTGCATAACAAGTCATATAATTGCTTTAACTTGAATTGTGGTTTTATAACCCATCTTTACCATACATAATACTTAAGCTGTCACCAAGGTAACTAATGTTTTATACATGACATCCAACTGACAAAGTTGTTCAAGGGAAACAATAAAAGCCTGAACTAGGAATGTCACAGAATGTAACAATCATATTCTAAACAAATAGTATTAAATTGACAATAATCGTCCAGTTTAACCTTTGCTGATTATACAAAATAGAATGTTGCCATTTAAATCTAAAAACTTTCAGTATATGGCATAAAATGGCAATTTATAAATATGGAAAGGGAATTTGTAATCATTAATCACAATATGTACTTTTTTTGTTTTTAACCTATAATTTCACTCATTTTATAATAATAAATGACATATATGAAAATCCTTATGTGTAGGAAATGGGGGAAGAGAGATGCACTGATAACTAAAATGCACTTACTTTCATCAATGTTCACATAAAACAAACTTGATGTTTTAAGTACGTTAGCAACAAACAAAGTAATTACTTAAATGCTGGCAAACAATGAAATATAACTTCTGATATATCCAGTAAAATACATTGTATTATAAACATTAGGTATAAACATTATTACCATCTAGTTATATTAAGTAGTAAGTTTTGAAAGACTTCATCAATAAGAGTGAATATGTTAAATAACTGTGTGCTATAATCTCTTAGTGAGGTTTTATATATGATACATCCTACTTTACTATGATTGAATTGCTTGTCATCTATCTTTCATGTAAATATTAATTGCTTATACAATAAGTAGACATTTATATTGTATTAGAATTCTGTCTAATCTACAATAGTACTATATCTGTTCAAAATAATATAAATATTGCTTATTCCTGTTACAAGTATTCTCCATATGATAATTCAATTTATGGAGCTCAGATGTTCTGGATTGTCAAGGTATGAGTGATAATCTGATGGACTTAGGTTTATTCATCAGATTAGGAATGATTTTCTTTCCATGGCTAGTGCGGATCTTAGTTTCATTAACATTTATTAATTTAAATTTGTTATTTCAAAAAACATTTTTAGTATGCCTGACCAAAACATTACTTTATTGGTAAACACTCAAATTATAAAACTAATAATTTCATTTAAAAGCTCAAACATATACTTTATAGTTATCAGAGGAAAATGTTTAATAGTCACAATAAAACAAAAAAATACATAGTCTAAATAGCCTAAGATAGATTTAACTTTATTATCTTTAAATACCAGTGGCTTAAACAATCCTAGCAAGAGATCAAATCTACTGAAATATTTAAAACTGAACAAAGCACAAATTGTCTTCCTTCAAGAAACTAATTTCAAAACAAATCCTAAGGAATATATGATATTGATGCAATCCACTTATAAGACAAAGACAAAAGGGTAACAATTGTATGGAAAACAAATGTGATTAACCCAGAAATCATTTATAAGTATGAAGATAAAGAAGGCCTTATGGCGTTAGTAATAGTTACATTTAATAACAGAATATGGACCCTAGCCAATCTATACTGGTTCCCAGGCATTGGAACAGGAACTGTTAAAAAACACTTGGATTTCATTTCCAATAATTATAAGGCAACTTAATATTAAGAGGAGATTTTAACTGTATATTTGATATTTCTGAAACTACAAATAAAAGACCGCTGCATACATCTGCTGTATCAAAAGCTTTAAACAAGTTGGTAGAATCATTTCATCTTGTAGATACTTTCTAATTTAAAGAAGATAAATCTTTGTTGTTTTCCTATCAAGATCACAGATTTGGTACCCAAACTAGAATAGATAAAATATTTGCTACCCATGACTTACACTCTAAAATCATTAACTTCTCATTCACACCCTGCCCCTTTTCAGACCACAATTCACTGATACTAAAACTTCAAAATGGGTACAAACCATTCATCTTTAACTCCAGAATTCTAGCATATATAACTAAAATTAAAGAACACAAACTCTGGTTATTATCTGAATTACAGTTCTTTTTAAATATTAATTGCATCACAGAGATAAAAAAATAATAATATGTGACTCATTAAAAGCTTACATACCTGGTAAAACCCTAACTTGGTATAAAAAAAATCAGAGAATGGGATTCTGAATTATTGGATCTACAATCCAAACTTTTGTCAGTAAAAGCTGAAAAAAATCAAAATCATTTGGAGATGAAAAAGAAAGTAGAAGTATTAAACAATAAATACAACAAAATTCTAACACATAAAACTAGTTTAGCTTTAGAAAAACTAAAAATTAATACCTTGGCCACTTCTCCCAAATATCTACATAATGTATCTACAAGAATCAAAATACAATTGAAAGCTAATAACATTAAAAGTATCTTCCATGAAAAAAAGGGAAAAATGTCTCGAATATAGGTGACATTCTTGATGCCTATAGAAATCAGTATATGGAACATTTCCAAAAGAAAATATGCAAATCGATCAATTAAATCTAGATGAAAAATGTTGTAATATAAAAACAAATACCAGAAAATTAAAACTAGATCTGCAAGCACCCATATCCTGCAAAGAAATTACAAATACAATAAAAGAAAGTACAAATAATAAAGCTCCAGGTATAGATGGCATAATTATGGAAATATATAAATATTTTCCTTCAAAGATACTATCTCTCTTACATAAAACTCTATTAGAAATTTAGTCACAAGCTTTAACACCACCCTCTTGGAGATATTCCTTAATCACACCAATCCTAAAGGAAAACAAATCTCCAAACCTCTGTACCTCATATAGACCTATATCATTATTAAATAATGACTATAAGATATTTATGACAATATTAACTAACAGAATGAAAATACCACTAACCAAAACAATAAATAATGATCAAACTGGATTTATATATCATAGACATGCATATGACAATATTAAAAGGATAATTTCTCTTATAATAATTTCTCTTATAGATTATGTTAATAAAGAAAATAAAGAAACACTCATAATTAGCTTAGATATAGAGAAAGCCTTTGATTCCCTAAATTGGGACTATTTATTTAAAATCCTAATGCTATTTGAATTTCCTGCATCCTTTGTTCATCTCCTAAATAATATATATACAAATAATTTAGCATAAGTCAAGTTAGGTCCTTTTAGCTCTGAATCTATGCATATAACAAATGGCACTAAACAAGGATGTCCCATGTCACCGATTCTATTTGCTCTGGCTATAGAAATATTGTCAGATTCAATTCATAACAATATAAAATCAAAGGAATAGATGTTTATGATCAATACAATTCTAAAGTAATGCTATTTGCTGATGACATATTGCTAACATTATCTAATACAAAACAGACATTAGAAGAATTAGATAAAATAATTGACAAATTTCACATGACTTCAGGACTCCATTTCAATAAATGAAAATCAAAATTTTTATTTTTAAATACAAAAAAATGAACTGCAGACTAAGGGGGATCACATCATAGGGAAACAAGAATCTACCTTAAAATATCTAGAAATTGAGTTATGCAAGGATAATAATTAATTAGTCTCAAAAAACTACAATAATATCTGCAACACAATTAAAATCTCTGTGGAAAAATGGAACAAAATAATATTAGCATTTGAAGATAGACTACAGTTAATAAAAATGGTTTCACTGCCCAAGATCCTATATATAGCCTTTCCCAATAGAACTGTTACCAGACAGTAATATACTGAAAGAAATAAATTCATGCCTAAAAATTTTTTTATGGTTTCCGAAAAGAAACAGAATAGCTTTAATACATCATATCAGACCATGGAAACAGGGAAGATTAAACTTTCCTGATATAGAAACATATATAAAAGCATCAATATATAACACAATCTCATATTGGATAAGTCCAAATTACTCTGCAAATTAAGAATTACTAACTGAAATATCAATAAATGAATTTGATTTGCAAAAAAAATTCAAATAACAGATAAAAACAATTTGCCATGGCAAATATTATGTATTAGTATGTATTAGTATACAATATAACATACACTAAGCATATATAACATACACTAAGCATTCTCTTTGCAGGTCAAGCACTCCTATATTATACAAATCTCTCACTAGTAAAACCCCCCAGGAGTGCCCACTTCCCTGCTAAGCCCACTACTTTTCTGTCTCATACCAACTCATAACTCTTTCTAGCATGTCGAAGGGTCAGATGCTGGCGTCCTCTCCTGCCCAGTTGGTGAATCTGGGAATTCTGAGACAATGTTACAATTGCCTCATGTACACGGACAACCCTCTCCTCCTCCCACGTAACACTAACACTTGTGAGAGATGCAGCTATTTAGCCAGACTGGAGGCTGAGCTCTCTCAACTCAGGACTGGCAAGACCAGGCAGGAGGAGAAGGCAACTACACACACCACAATACCAGTCTCACATAACTCAACCACACCACTGAATCAAACACATAAACACACTAAGACATACTCGGAGGCTCTGAGTAAAAATTTACCTAAACAGCAGAGGCCTCCAAAGCAGACACCCAAGCAACTGCAAACTCAATACACCACACAAACAACACATAAACAACAAAATCAGTGTGCAAAGCAGTCACTGCCCTTAAGGCCAAATACAACACCAAACATACTTGTCATAGGTGACTCCATAGTCAGACACACTGATGTCCCGCTCACCAGACTGAGTAAGGAGAAGGTCACAGTAAGCTGCCTGTCGGGCGCTAGAATCCGCCACATAACCCAAGCACCCAGGTCTCTCAACAGCAGGTACAAGTATGACTCAGTCATTGTCCATGCTGGTGTCAACGACCTGAGATGTACCTCCTTGGACTACATG
The DNA here is from genome assembly GCF_019279795.1 of Protopterus annectens. Taxonomy (NCBI): domain Eukaryota; kingdom Metazoa; phylum Chordata; order Ceratodontiformes; family Protopteridae; genus Protopterus; species Protopterus annectens. The sequence goes on from NC_056739.1 coordinate 391,757,858, forward strand.
AAAAGAGACATTGAGGAGCTCTCTGATTATGTAGCCCAGGCAGGTATGACCCTGACCTTGAGCAGTATCCTACCTTCACCTAGAATGATGCCGCAATACAGTGATAAGATGATCAGCTTTAATAATTGGCTTAAATTCTGGTGTCATTCAAAGGGGATCCAATGTCTGTCTGCCTGGGATGACATGCTGGACAAGCCACGCTGCTTTGCAAGGGACGGCTTGCACCTGTCACCCCTAGGCTTCCGGATATTGGCAAAGGCTCTTGCCACCCCCATAGTGCCTTTTTTAGGCAAGGCTCAAATTCTAAACCTACCACCCTAGAACACAAAAAGGAAGAAAACTAAGGGTAATGCTGCTCAATGCCAGAAGTCTCAATCTCAAGATGCACGCACTCAAGGCCCTTCTCAGTATGGAGAACATTGATGTCTGTGCTGTGACAGAAACCTGGTTCAAGGCTCCTGAGAGCACCCCAGCACTATCAGGTTTCACCTCATATCATGCGTTCGGCCCCAAAATCCGGACAACACCAAGAAAGGAGGGGGGGTGTCCATATTCATAAAGGACACCCACACCTCAAGGTTGGTGGCAACGCACAATGCATCGGAGACCATCCAGGTGCAATTAACCATAGGCAAGACTGCTCTGCAATTTGTAGCATGTTACAGGCCACCCTCTCAAACTCAGGAACCTCACATGGCTTTCCTGAAAACATTGGAGGATAAATGTATCTCCAAACACCATCATACTAGGTGATTTCAACTACCCTAATATAGACTGGGAACACTACTCAAGCCCAAACACTCTAGCCCAAAGGTTCCTGGAGTTCATAAACTCAAATGCCATGGAACAACTAGTCACCATCCCCACAAGAGGAGAAAACATACTTGATCTCATCATCACGAACATGGGATCACAATGTTCAACACCAGAAGTATACCCCTCACTGGTGAGATCAGATCATAAACTAATCTCGCTGGAGGTCCTCATCCCACCCCCACCTGAAATAAAAAAGACCACAGTGAAAAACTTCTCAAAAGCCGACTTCACACTTCTAAAAACTAGTGTGGTCTCCTTTAAGGCCCCTGAGCCAGTGGTAAACATTACTCAAACTACTGAATCACTTACAAATGCCTTCTACCAGCACCTACAGGACTGCATGGATCAGGCAATCCCAAACAAAACTAAGACTCTTTGTACCAAAGGCAAGCATCCAGTCTGGTGGACCCCAGCCATAAACAAGCTCTACAACAAAAGGAGGAAGCTACTACAAGATAGAGCAAAATCCTTGAAAGGTAAGACAACTTTGATCATTATAAGTAAAAAACTAAGAGCTCTCATAAAATCATCCAAGGCAAATTTTGAGCGAAAAATCGCCAAGGACTCAAAAGACAATCATAAGGCCTTCTTTAGCTATGTTAGAAACCTAGGAGGAAACTCCCAGATATGCTCAGAATTAGTTCAAAATGATGTGAAGATTACTGAACCTACACACATTGCCAACATACTGGCTGACAGGTTCAGTGCAAACTTCTCCCTCCCCAAAAGGAGAGATATCTATACCAGAGGATTGTAACCCCCAAACATCTCCAACGCCCAGGTGAGAACTGCTCTCTCCAAGGCAAAAAACACAGCATTCATGGGACCGGATGGTGTCCCCGGCTGTGTGCTCCGAACTCAATGAGGAATTAAACCCGCAGTTAGGACAGCTGTTTAATCTTAGCCTCACCTCAGGATACGTACCCAAGGAGTGGCGCACGGCGACTGTGGTCCCACTTCACAAAGGCGGTGCCTCCACCGACCCTGGAAATTACCGTCCCATTAGCTTGACAAGCCTTATCTGCAAAGCCATGGAGAGGATCATAATGGAACTCATAAATAAAGACATAGGGAACTTGCAGACTTTGGATCCAACCCAGTTTGGCTTTGTCAAAGGCAGATCATGCCTTTTAAACTTGGTTGACTTTTTCGAGACAGTCACCAAGGCCATTGATGAGGGAAAGGCAGTTCATACAGCCTACCTCAACCTGGCAAAGGCCTTTGACACAATACCCCACTCAGGTATCATCGAAAAACTCATCAGCTTGAATGTAAACCCATACATCACAAGATGGGTTGCAAACTGGCTAAGTGACAGAACCCACAGGGTCAGAGTTGCTGGAGCCATGTCAGACTCGAAGCCTGTCACAAGTGGTGTCCCACAGGGCTCAGTCCTGGGTCCACTCTTGTTCGGCATCTACTTTTTGAAGTACAAGCAAACACAGGAGGGTTATGGCTGACAAAGTTTGCAGATGACTGCAAACTGGGCGCCATAGTCGAAAACACATCTGACACAGATATCCTTCAGAAGGGCCTCACAGAAATGTATAACTGGTGCCAGAGTCATGGCCTAAAGTTAAACGCCAAGAAATGCATAGTCATACCCTTCGGGAAAAACATGGTTACCCCTAGCTACCATATAGGTGGCAATCCACTGAGCACAGAAGAAGTCATCAGGGATCTGGGGACCCAGGTTGACAGTAGCCTTTCGTTTGACACTCATGTTGTTAAAGTAGTTAGGAAAACCTTCTACATTGCCCACCTGATCATGAAGGGATTCACATCTAGATCAAGGGAGGTCATCGTCCCCCTGTACTCATCACTCATTAGACCTATGATTGAGTACAATGCCCCATTCGGAATGTATCTGACCTGACACCTGCAGCAGCTGGAAAGGCCCCAAAAGTTCCTCACCAAAAGGATAAAGGGTCTCAAAATATGTCTTATGCTGCCCGACTGAAAGAACTCCAGCTCTATTCAGTCTCATACCGCTTGCTCAGAGGTGACCTGTGCCTGACATATAAGGCCATGTCAAACCCAGATTTGATGAATATGCTTCACCTCAAAAATCTAGATCCCTCAGAACCACAAGGGCGGGAGACTTAAACCTTGACACGGTTATTAATAGAACGTGCTGGAGGGACAGATTCATCACCCAGAGACTCCCTATGCTGTGGAACAAAATCCCGGTACATGTGAGGCAGAGCACCTCGCTGGCCTTGTTCAAGAGGAATCTTGACCAATGGATGGGAGATCGCAGATATACCCCAGGGATTACTTCAGTGTCACTGCTTGACAGAGGCACAGCAAAATAATAGGCATAGTTTTATTCAAACTAAAGGGGTGGCGAAAGCCACATAACTATGGGCTAGGCTTATAAATGCCCTTGGGCAGATAGCCTAGTATGAACCTATGAACCTATGAACCTATGAACTAAACCCACCAAAATTCGTATGATTAATTATTACATTGACTCATTTAGGAAAATATAGAAGAGGTTCTCTCATTCGATTCTCGGCTGGAGTGCGGGGAGTGCCTTCTGTGTGGAGTCTGCATGTCCTCCCTGCAGTTGGATGGGCATTCGAAAGACATGCGTAAATGGGCGTGCCTTCATTGAAGATTGAACGTCAAGCTGGCACCTCGGCGTTTGTAAAAATCTACTGCCAATCATTAGCAGACCAGAGTTCTACTGTGGCGACCCCTCACCGGGAAAAAGCCAAAAGACAAACAACAACATTAATGCAAATATAGATTTAAAAATCTGGTTTGTCTTTTAACACCATTTATAGTCAGAAAGAATTTTCCACATAAAATATATAGGGTTTATATCAGTCCGTCGAAACGGCTGAATATCAAATACCAGATGTTTAAACTGCAAAGTCCGAACACTGGTAATCGCAAAGCCACTGCCTACCAAATTATTTCCCAGGGAAAGAATTCGGTGGGCCATTTCTGTGGCTTTGCGAGTATCAGGACTGTGATGGGAAGTTATGGGTTGGGTTTAGGTAAGTCTGCGATTGTGTGGATGTTAGGGTTAGGGCGCGGGTTAGGTGAGTTAGGTTAGGGCGCAGGTGAGGTGGGTGTGCAATAGTGAAAGATGTTAGGGTTAGGGCGGGATAGGTGAATTAGGATTAGGGCGCGGGTCAGGTGAGTGTGCGATAGTGACGGACCTTAGGGTTAGGGTTTGGGTTAAGGTAAGTGGATAGATAGTAGTGTATGCACAGTTTAGTGTAGGGTTAGATGTAGGATTCTGAGTGCATGTGTGTGGATTGATGTTGTTTTGGTGTGTTTGTGTTGCGTGTGTGTTTCTTGGGATGGGAAAAAAAATTGCTGTTTTAAGACTTCGATGTTTTTGCAGTTCGTGGTTTGAAGTTCGAACATATGGTGTTCGAACTTCAGACGTTTCGATGAACTGATATAGACCCAAATATATAGAGAAATTATTAATTCCTGGGAACAGAAAAGATTTGTTTGTTGGCTCCAATGTATCAAATAACTAAAAGTTTTAGATATGCAAGTAATAAAAACAACATACAAAATTCCACAACAGGACTGGCTAACTTTACAGAGTATTCTGTCATATTCACAAGATTTAACTAGAATAATTAACAATTCTTCATTTAAAGAAATACCTAAATTTACAAAATACATATATGAAATCATATATAATGACTTTGACATGGGGAAACAGTATTTAAAAATTTTACAAAATATTGATAAACTATAAAACAACAACCAAAACCTTATATTGGAAATATATAACAAAAGGACACAATACAGTTAACTGAAGATATTAAAAGAAATATCTTATTATCGATAAAATATACATCCTTTACACAATACTGGAATGTTTTAATTGGAAATGCTCGCACAGAGCATTCTTAACCCCAGACAGAATCAGTTAAATTAGTTCTTCCATAAAAGGAATATGTTGGAGATGTGAGCAAGTATACAATGCAAATTGGAACAACATTTTCTTTGACTGCATTAAAATTAAGCCATTTTGGAATGGTATTAATAACTTTCTACAAGCTTTATTTAATGAATCATTTTACTTAACTAAAGCTCTTGTATTATTAAATGTGGGCGAAGGTCTTCATTTGAATAAGTCAAACATGTATCTAGTATGGACTATACTTCCAATTTCAAGGAAGTGTATAACAAGAAGATGGAATACAAACACAATACCAACTTTGGAAGACTTCTACAGCTTACTGAAGACCACAGCATTATTGGAAATTAAAATTAAAAAAACTAAGAATTTATCCAAAACCATTTATCAACAACCCTTGGGGAAAAGTCTTATCGTTGATTGACACTGTACAATAATTGATCAGACACTCTGATAATGGATTGGACATACTTATAAAGTAACTGAATACATTAAGATCTGTTATAGTGTCAGGATAATGTAAATAGTGTACATAGTTATTTATGATGTTATAGGTTCATAGGGTCATAGGTTGGTACTGGGCTATCTGCCCGAAGGCATATATTAGCCCAGCCAGGTTGTGTGGTATTCACCACCCCTTTACTAGTTCCCTAGACCTTTGTACTAGCAGCTAGTACCCTTGGCCCCTATCTAGTAGTGCTGTTGGTGTGATCCCCGGTGTGAACTTTCTGTTACCCATCCACTCATCAAGGTTCCTCTTGAAGAGTGATAGTGAGGGGCTCTGTTTTATGTAGATTGGGACCCTGCTCCATAGTAAGGGAAGTATCTGCGAAGGGAATCTATCCCTCCAGCATGTTCTATTCATTGTTGTGTTGAGGTTTATATCCCTAGAGCATGTAGCTTGAGTAGATTTGGTTTTGCTAAGATGGAGCATGTTCAACAATTCTGGGTTGGACATGGCTCTGTACGTTAGACAGAGATCGCCTCTGAGAAAGCGATATACAACAGAGAACAGTCTTAGCTTTTTCAATCGTGCTGCATAGGGCAACTGTTTGAGGCCAGTAATCCTCTTGGTTAGGCACCTCTGTGGTCTCTCCAGCTGCTGGAGATGTCTAGCCAGGTACATTCCAATTGGTGCATTGTACTCAATAATGGGTCTGATGAGGGAAGAGTAGAGGGGCACCATTACATCCTTAGATCTTGATGCGAACCCTTTCGTGATCAGATGGGTCACATAGAAGGATTTTCTAACCACTTTGACAACATGGTTATCAAAGGAAAGCTGACTATCTACTTGGGTCCCTAGATCCCTTATTTCTTCTTCAGATGTCAGGGGATTACCTCCTATGTTGTAGTTTGCAGGTACTCTGTTTTTTTCAAAGGGGATTACTATGCATTTTTCTGCATTTAGCTTGAAACCATGGCTTTGACACCATGCATCAGTCTCATTTAGGCCCTTCTGGGGGATCTCCATGTCGGCCAGAGACTCTATTATAGCACCCAGTTTGCAGTCGTCTGCAAACTTAATCAGCCACAGCCCTTCCATGCTTGCCTGTACTTCTGAGAAGTATATGCCAAACAAGAGGGGCCCCAGGACAGAGCCCTGAGGCACACCACTCATTACTGGTCTGGATTCGGACATATATCCCGCTACTCTTACTTTATGGGATCTGTCTGAGAGCCAATTTGTGATCCATCTTGTGACGTAAGGGTTTATGCCCAGGCTGGTGAGCTTATCAATAATACCTGAATGAGGAATGGTGTCAAATGCTTTAGCAAGGTCAAGGTAAGCCGTGTGTACCTTCTTTCCCTTATCTATAGCCTGAGTAACTGTCTGAAAGAAATCCACCAGGTTCAGGAGGCATGATCTGCCCTTGACGAAGCCAAACTCTGTGGGGTCCAGTGACTGGAGGTTCCTAATCTCTCCATTTATGAGTTCCATAATGATTCGCTCCATAGCCTTACAGATAAGACTGGTCAGGCTTATTGGTCAGTAGTTCCCAGGGTCAGTTGTGGCCCCACCCTTGTGTAGCGGGACCACCGTTGCCGTGCGCCATTCTATGGGCACATATCCTGTGGAGAGGCTGAGACTGAACAGGGTATTAAGATGCAGGGTTAATTCCTTTTGGAGCTCGCGTATGACACAGCCTGGGACACCATCTGGTCCCATGGAGGCAGTGTCTTTAGCTTTAGATAGAGCCTTGTTAACCAATGTATCAGTAATAATTGGACTTACACAATCCCCTGGAATGGTAATAGGCCCTGTAGGTGGTGAGGGAGGGGAGAAATTTGCACTGAACCTGTCAGCCAAGATGTTGGCAATGTCAGAAGAGTCAGTGTAATTTTGTACTAGCTCAGAACAGACCTGAGCATTGCCATTTAGGTTTTTGACGTAGCCATAGAAGGCCTTATGGTTATCCTTGGCATCCTTGGCAACTTTCTTTTCAAAATTAGCTTTAGTTGACTTGATGAGGGCCCTCAATTTCTTACTAATGCTGATCAGGGATGATTTTTCTACTTGAGATTTGGCCTTTTTTTGTATAAGTCTCCTTCTTTTATTGTAAAGTTTGCTTATGGCCGGGGTCCACCAGACTGGTTTCTTCTTGCTTGAGGAAGGAGTCTTGGTTTTATTTGGGATAGCACAGTCCATGCAATCCTGAAGATGCATATAGAGTGCCTTGGTGTAGGATTCCGCATCCTTGATATCATTATCCTTCTGCAAGGGCATAGAGAAACTTTCCACTTCGGATGCAAGTAGTTTGAAGTTTGCTTTGGAAAGGTTTTTGACTATGGTTCCTTTGACTGGGGGAGGTGGAGGGGTGAGGATGTCCATGGTTATCAGTTTGTGGTCTGATCTGACCAAGGAGGGAGTGATAACGGGTGTGGTACAATGGGCGCCCATATTTGTGATGATTAAATCCAATATGTTGTCCCCTCTAGTGGGGGAACATACTAGTTGTTCAAGGGCATTTGAATTTATAAATTCTATGAATCGCTGAGCATAGGAGTTGGAACATTGGTAGTTCGCTCAGTCTATACCAGGGTAGTTGAAATCACCCAAGATTATGGTGTTGGGTAGGACCTTTATATTTTCCAATGTCTCAAGGAATGCAGAGTGAGCATCTTGGGACATGGTGGGCGATCTATAACCAGCTATGACTTGAAATGTGTTTTTGCCTGCTGATAGTTGCGCATGGATGATCACTGGGGCATCATGCTGCACTACTAACCTGGAGATATGGGTATCCTTGATGAATATGGATACACCTCCGCCCTTTGTACTGTGATCCAGTAACTGAGGCCGGAAGGTATGATATGAATTGTAACCTGGCAGTGCTGGGGTGCTCTCTTGAGCCTTGAACCAGGTTTCCGTCACTGCACAAACATCGATTTTCTCCATGCTGAGTAGAGCCTCGAGTGTGTGCATTTTGAGGTTGAGACTTCTGGCTTTGAGTAGCATTACCCTTAGTTTTTGGTTACCTGTGCTGGTTACGGTGGTTGGTGTGTCCTTTGAGCCTTGCCTAAAAAAGGCACTATGGGGACGGCAAGAGCCTTGGCCAGTATTCGAAAACCTCGGGGTGACAGGTGCAACCCATCTCTAGCAAAACAGCGAGGCTTGTCTATCATGTCATCCCAGGCAGACAGACACTGGATCCCCTTAGAATGACACCAGAAGCTTAGCCAATTGTTGAAATTGATCATTTTGTCTTTGTATTGTGGTATCATTCTAGGAGAAGGTAGAATGCTACTCAAGGTCAGGGTCATACCAGCTTGGGGCTACATGATCAGAGAGCTCCTCAATGTCTCTTTTCATGTAGTCCAGCGAGGTACGTCTTAGATCATTCACACCAACACATACAATGACATCATCATACTTGTACTTGTTCTGGAGTGACCTAAGTGCCTGTGTTATATGGCGTATAAATACTATGGAATTCATTCAAATGTATTTGAAAAATAAAAAAAAAATTTTGAGAAATAATGAGAGGGTATTTGCCTCACCATGTTCTCCTTTTAGTTGATCTCTGTCAAGCGTCACTGTCATTGTAGTTTCAGTGGAAGTTTCCAGGGCTATCTGTACTTACTCTCCTGCATGACTGGGTTTCAAACCTATTTGGATATGTAGCTTTATCTTAAGTAGTCATTCCCTCAAGTATTTAAATTTCCAGTTACGCCATCATATCTGAAATGTTTTAAACCATCACTTCTTTGTCCCCACTCTGGCATCCTTCCTGCCCATTCCTGTGGCATGAAATAGGAAAAGAGTAAGGATGTTTCTCTGGCACTTTGCCAAGATTTCCTCATTTGCTATGACTACCATCTCAGGTATCCGCTGAAAACAGGACATGCTTACTTGGACCAAGAGCTAACCCAGTTAACAAAAGGAAATAAGGATGAAAGAAAATAAATAAATATTCCTCTTGATGACTTCAAGACTAAGTATAGTTTATGCAGATACTAGTGTACCCACTTACCTGCACATACACGAGTAGGTGTGCACTCGAACCTGACTGGAGTGAACCTTTCTGTATAGTTCAGAAAGCAGTAAACAGCATAAGGCCTCTCAAATATTTTAGGTGCCTTTATGTATTGATATGTTATGCAACTCCAGTCTAGGTCAGACACAGACTGTATCAATCATTAAGTATAATAAAACAGAAATGAAACAATACAAGATCAAGCAAAAGGAAGTAGACAAAACATTTATTTTTTATGGATTTGTTTGCTTGTTTGTGTTTTAACTGGGTAGATGGATTGGTGCAGGGACCCTTTTTAGCCACCACCCAGGCCACAGGCAAGCAGATAAAATATAAATGATAATTTGCATAAATGCAACACAAGGAAGTAAAGATATCAAGTGAGCAAATCAAGTATAATAATTTGGTTGTACAAAAAGGACATAATTAAATTAGCATATTTAAATGTCATTTACATAAAAATATCAGAAAAAACAAATAGAATTTGGTTGGAAAGGGAGAGGCACATTGCAAGAAGGAAATGTAATAACTAAATTAAAGTGTTTGCAGTAAGTCAGAAAACATTAACAGGGCCTATTGCATTACAAATGTTGAAGTTTAATGATGACATTGTAGTAGTTACCATCTAGAGGTTGCAATTATGAATTGAATTTCTCAGATATTTTGTGTTTTACTGAGTCATTTAATTACTCTAACTTTATCTCTGAAGAGTTATACCAATAAGAAGTAAAAGTCCATTACAAAGAAGGTATTTCAAACACTACCTGGGGTTCCAAAACATGTCTCATGCAACCATATAATGGTGAATGAAGTGATAATCAGTACCACAAGACTCTCAGGTAATTATCAATTAAGAAGGAGGCACATTCTGACTTGACTATTAACTGATTAAGACATCTACCCATGTAAAAGTCATTGTCAGTGAATATGGGAGTATACCACAGATGTAGTTGCAGAATTTGTGATCAGCACTAGTGTGCATGTAGCATGTATACAAGCATGTGTGCACAAGCATAGCAAGGTGAGGTGAAGGGCGTAGATGCCAAATGATTGGTATTGCAGTGCCAGCATTTATTTCCACGTAGGCATTGCTGACTACCAGTATAGAACTGACTTCTGATACTACTTTTACTGTCAGGACTGTAGCACTTGCTTCAGTGCTTCATGTGGTATAACTTGTCACAAGCTGCCTGCTAGGAATGCAGCAAGCAATTTGCTAATGTTTTTACATGTAGAAAATACTGTTTTGTTGGCTCCTGGCATTATATTTAGGGGCAGACAAAGGAGAGAGGTGGAGAAGACCAGCAGCAGATTGAAGACAGGACTTATTATTTTTTATTTATTTATTTATTTATTTTTTAGGATTTAAGGGCACAGACAGGTGAACTGCTGACCTGGCCAAACAGTACTTTTGCATAGATGATAATAAACTGAAGTGACCCACCCACAGGCCATCAAAAGTAGATGGAAGGAGTACTTCCAGCAGCTTCTAAATGAAGAAAATCCCACAAAAGATGTACTGCTCCAGACACAGCATATGATGAGAGGAGAAGAAGAGTCCACCCTAGAAGAAGTAAGAATAGAACTAAGGAAAATGAATTCAGGGAAAGCAGCAGGCTGAGATGAGGTCATAGCAGATATGATAAAGATGCTTGTGAGATAGGGGAGAAATGGCTCCTGAGGGTACTCATAGCAGTGTGGAGAGAAAGGTATATCCCAGATGACAGGAGAATAAGCAAATGCATGCTAATGTACAAGAACAAAGGGGACATCCACAACTGTGGGCAGTACAGAGGCATCAAACTCCTGTCACATTGCATGAAAGTTTTGGACAGGGTGATTGATAAATAGATATGCAGAGCAGTAGAAAGTAAGATGGGAGATGAGCAGTTTGGATTCAGATCAGGGTGCAGCACAACTGACCTGCTGTTTGCAGTGATATAGATAGTTGAGAAGAAGCTAGAGATGAAGAAAGAGTCCAATTGGGCATTCCTAGACTTGGAGAAAGCATTTGACAAGGTCCCAAAAAAGCTGATTTTGGCAGTGCTGTGGTATTTCAAAGTCCCAGAAACATTGTTAGAATTAATGCAGGCTATGTACAAGGCCCCAGTGACTCAAGAATGAACAGTGCTCTGAGCCCACTGCTGTTCATACTGATGATGGTCTACTTTAGCAAGCAGGTCTTGGGGACAGATTAACAAAGTTGCTGTATGCAGACAATGTGGCATTACAAGAAGACTCTGAGAATGAATTAGAAAAGGATAGGGGAATGGAATGCAAAAACTGAAGGCACATGGGATGAAACTAAGTACAAATAAGACAGTGGTAATGGCAGGAAACTGGGGAAATCAGAAGACACTGAGAGTTGAGATAGAAGGGAAGATAGTGGAACAGGTTAACAGCTTTAAGTAGCTGGGAGGGGTGGTTTAGGAGAAGGCAGGTCTGAAGTCTGAATGAAGAGGTCAAAGCTAGAATCAGAGGGGCTGCAGCCAAATGGCATAGAGTGTCAAGTGTGGTGTATGGCATACCAATGCCAAATAAGCTGAAAATTAAGGTGTACAAAACAGTGGTGCAACCAATACTACTGTGTGGTACAGAAATCTGGGTAGTAAGGGCAGAGCAGATGAGGAAGCTAGACGGATGGAAATGAAGTGCCTGAGACAGATGGTAGGATCCACACTGTGGGTCAGATGAAGAAATGAGGACATAAGAACAGAAACCAAAATAGCTCCAATTGCAGAAAAGATCAACAAGAACAAATTACAGTGGTTCTGGTATATGTGCAGAAAAGCAGAAGGCAATCTGGTGAAGAAGGCTTGGGACAGACAAGAAGAAGGTAAGAGGAAACGAGGGCATCCAGCAAAGAGCTGGATGGATTGTGTGAGAGAAGATCTGTGACAGTCAGGCATGAGTGTTGAAGGAGGCAGCAGTGCAGCACTGAACCGAGAGATAGATGGCGACAGTTAACACAACTCCCCGACCCCATGTACAAAATGGAAAAAAGGAGGCTGATGATGATGATGATGTTAATGAAGTGTACAATTTCTTGTAAGTTCACTTGTATCTAGTGGCAATACAGTTAACTTCCTGTACTATTAAGAAAATAAAACAGTTCTGAAGTGCTTCTCATCATTTGCTGTTATATAGAGCAGCAAAATACTGATATGCTGGAAAGGAGTTATCTTTTAAAATCATACTTTGAATAAATAACGGAAGACTATATTAGAAAGAATATTGAAGACAAAAGTCTAAAATGAGCATTCAGTACCAGTAAATTAAATGTTATAGTTAATTTAAAAATATGTTGCAAATATTTCACAGAGATTAGTTCAGTATCTCAGCAACAATGGAAATTTAAATAATGAATAATAATAAATTAAATTTTCCAAATGATATGAAATAAATTATGTTGCAGTTATTTTTCCAGGGAGATTCCAGTCCACCATACCTCCATGGTGAGGATTGTTCCCCACACTTCACATCCCTACCTTGGCGGTAAAGGAAATATTGACTCCCACAAAAATACGTGATCTATAAAATCAGTTCTATGATTGTTATTTTACATTTCCATGAATTTCATCAATTGCTAATCAGTTTGGAAGTTTGATATTGTTTGTTGCATTTGTGTCTTGTGCTGTTTAATTTCATCATGACGTCATGTGGGATTGCCCCAGCATGAGACAAGAATCTAATGTTAGCTAGCATGGATGTTTTTAAGCCACTTTTGTGTGGTTCCATCTCAAGAAGCAGCCCATATTCCAATAGTGATGGTGTACTTGGTTTCAGGCTGCAAGATGGTGGTGGGACATTTCCATGTGGGCACATTTGTTTGTGGATACGTGGCTGAAGTGAGGTTTAGTTGCAGAGACATACAGCTGTCACAGATTCACTGCAAACATGGAGAAGTACTCTGCATCATACCACAGCTTCAATAACCAAGTGCAAAGGGGCAGGACAAATTATATGCATTGTATTTGGTGCAAAGTCCATGCTTATGTAACTGCAGCGTATAGGTGTGCAACAGCATGGAAGAAGTCCTGCATGCTGCTGTAGTCACAACTGTACTCCAGGATGCACTTTAGGCAATGTTCCCTAGGTACTTCAAAGGGTTAATGGTCCACACAACCCCCCTGGCACATTAATAAAGGCATTGCTCATGCATTTTCACTGCCACTGATATGTCTACTGGGCATACTGCTGCTGATGCCTGCCTTAATATTTGCCTATATAGGTGCCTTGAGGATGTTGGACATCATTTCACCCCTGTACACTTGCTTATTAAAGCTGAGAGCATGGCACTGTCTAGTTCTCTGTACCCACAGTGAATCTACAACAGCCATACATCTCTGCAGCTAGATTTCACTTCATCCATGTGTCCACAACCAAATGCTCCCCCATGGAAATGTCTCACTGCCTAACAGCCTGGGCCTAATGTATTTATCTAACAGTAATGCCTATTAACAATGACAGCAAAAAACAGTATCAAATAAATACGGGCTAATGCCTCATCTTTTATCCAATTTGAAAGCAAAAGGACTCGGAGCATGTGAGTGCTGAATGCATTAGTATTGCAGTTGACATTTTAATGTACGTGAATTATTTAATACTCAAACAGTAACTACATATCCATATAGAATATACACGGTATACTCAACACTGTTGATGGGTCAAAAATTATGTAAAATGTATTTTCTTCTTGTTATTAATACAAATAGTATCAAATGTCTATATGACATGATCTCTTGTCTTTTTTCCTGTGTTTAGTAAAACTCAGAGGCTATTTTTATTTTAAAATCACCATGCCAGATTTCGTTTGAGCAGCATGCTATAATATCGTAGGCATTCTGAGGGTTACGTTGATGCATCACCAGGGCAAACTTTTTTAAGTAGTATGCTACAGTATTGTGGGCAATCTGTCTGTCTGTCTGTCAGGGATTTCCTGAAGCAACTGCTTTCCTGTTCTCTAGGCTGCTCAATGTGTTTCTCACTAGCAAACACGGTCCCTTTAGTGTATTGTACAGACAAATGTTTTTCCAGAGTTTGAAGTATGCATTTTTGCCTTAAAAATATACATTGTTTTAAAAAATTAAATGTATTATTTTACGCTTGGTTGTTCATTTTTTGACAACTTGTTGTTTTCACTATATTGCCTGTTTTATAGTAATTGTTTCTTACCATTTGGGAGGCTGTTTGCCAAGGCATCAGGGTGATTAATAAAATGTATTCAATAGCACAGTAGAACAATATGTACCAAGAATACACGACTGCAATGCATGAAGCAGGACCTTTATTAATAATTCATACTGTTCCAGAAACTTCTGAAGGAAAGTCCACATTTGAAAAAAATGAATAACTATTGTTATATACTAGTCTGCAAAGTTTCTGCAGCTAAAGAAAAAATAAACAATGTTGCAGATGGAACTTCTGCTGCTCAGGTATGCATTAAATTGACTAATGGCCACCATAAACTGCTTTTTGATTTTTTTTGTTAGCTGCAATAACTTTTCTGACAAATATGTAACAAGCAATACTAAGTTATCTTCAACTGACTTTCTTTCAGAAGTTTATGGAACAATGTGATGTGTTAATAAGGGTCCTGTTTCATGTTTTATTAACCAATGATGTATAACCACAAGGTGTTTCTTCATCAAATTATAGTATTTCCTTTTTAAAAAGCATCTGTAAGCTGACATAGTCAGAACTCTGTAGAGTATGTTAACAAGAGATATACCATTATGTGGCAAGGTCAGCATTGTGTGTGGTTTGCTCTTCTGCCATATACATGGCAATTATAGATGGATACATGATGTGGCTATTATGTATTTGAGTTTTATGTGGTGAAAACATAAACCTGAATTACAACACTCAGGTTCAAAACTAAAAAAAATAAATAAAAAACATAAAATGCATAAAAGTAAGACTCCTAATCTTCTTTAACTGTTTTTTTTTGGGGGGGATGCCACCTGCAGCCCATTAAACTCATACATTAAATATAATAAGTCTAACTGCACACTTAAGTTGGGGTACAAGAACTTGTACCAAGTATTCTCTTTGCCCAAGGTAATGCAGATTACTATTTATTTCAGGGATAGTGGGGAATAGCCCCTAGCCCCCATATTTGGGGTGTTGAGGGAATACACATATTTCTTTTAGTAAGCTCCAAATTCAGACATGCACTGTTTTCAGTTTTTATCAAATCAGCTCATTTCATTTAGGTCTTTGTTTCACTCCTTCCTTTCATTGTTTTTAGCAACAACGTCTTTGTACTTTCACCTAGCATGTGTTTATATTAAGAAGAACAAACTAGAACTAATATGAAACTTGACTGAATCTGTCAGTGAGCCTTTAGCAGTAATGAGGTAACCATAATATTATGCTTTGCAAATACACATTTTTAAATAAAATGTTACTAGTCAGTGCTATTGCAGATATAGTGTGAGTTCTTCATAATTCATTACATTGACACGTTGATTTTATTTAAAAGGTATAAGATGATGTTGCTACAGTAGGGGAGAGTAAACAGATGGCCTGATACAGCATCAGTGCCACAAAAGTAGAAAGATTGTAATAGACTCTGTTCAAAACTAAAATTTTCCATTATGATTGTTTGTAGCTTTTGCAGATTTATGTTCATATATCCACTGATTATCAGCAAATGTTTTATGTAAGAAGCAAAGATTTCAGCCAGAAATTCTGTTGTAAAAATACCCTAGGTTTATCAAATCAAAGCCGGGTGTTGGTAGGCATGAGAATTAATTTTATAAAGCATATGTTTATCCTCAGAAAAGTTGATGCTTGTTAATATAAGTAAGAAAGGTTCAAAACCTTCTTCCAGTATTGCATGGCAGTGCATATGAGGTAGTGGGCTCCTTGACTCATTGGTTCTATGTGCACTTTGTGCATGCATGACAGCAAAATACAAACAAGTCTCTGCCTGGACATAAATTTGTGACTGAGCTTAGAACCACACCCCCCCTTACTGTCTGCCTGGTATTCTGCATAGGGATGCACACAGCAGGGTGGCTTAGGGAGTGCCCCAATGCATGTTGGAGTATATCAGAATATAACAGAACTTGCGAACCACTGTAGAGCAGAATATCATATTCTGAGCTGGCCTTGAGCACTTTGATGATATATTTAGAGTAATGTTATGTTCACATAAAACGGGAGTGGTATTTTTGTGCAGTGTGTTGGTGTGCACTAAGGCATTACAGCATAAAGCCATTATGTTTAAGGCATGCTCAGAATAGTGACACCATTTTCTATAGGCATTTACCACAATGCATAAACGACATCACTTTTTTTATAGGGCATGCTGTTGCATTATTTCTGCTCATGGCATAATCAAACTCATAAATGTCATCAGTTCTAGAAATGATGTAATCAGTCAAATTAATCTGATGATTTTTGACATTTAAAATGTAAAAATGTATGCATCCTACTCCCCATCCATGTACTGGGAAAAGCACCAGTGTTCTTTTTACCTTGTAGAGAAGACTGCTCCCTTTCCCTGCTATGTATAATGTGGTGGTGTGTTTTATGTTGACTGTAAAAGATGGCTATTTTTTCTCTGCTCTGCAGAGGCTGCTGGCATGTTTTATGCATTCTGCACCACAAACTTCTGCTGCAGAGGCTGCTGGCATGTTTTATGCATTGTGCACCATGAACTTCTGCTGCAGAGGCTGCTGGCATGTTTTATGCATTGTGCACCATGAACTTCTGCTGCAGAGGCTGCTGACATGTTTTATACATTGTACACCATGAACTTCTGCTGCAGAGGCTGCTGGCATGTTTTATGCATTGTGCACCATGAACTTCTGCTGCAGAGGCTGCTGGCATGTTTTATGCATTGTGCACCATGAACTTCTGCTGCAGAGGCTGCTGGCATGTTTTATGCATTGTGCACCATGAACTTCTGCTTTCCCAGCTCTGAAACCTGCAGGTGTGCTTTTTACTTTGTGAAGGCAGACATATCTTTCTTGCTTACTCTGTAGTAATTGTTCGTGTACTTTTTTGTCTTTTAGAACAGGTGTATCCCCCTCTTCTCTTCTAAAGAGACTCAAGTAATACTTCATGTTCTGACTGACTGTCAGGTAAGCAATTATTTTCTGTTCTAGGCCCTTGTGTTCTTCCTAGCTAGTTCTAACATACCCTTCTTTCCAGCACTGCTGATGTTACATTTTGACATTCAATAGCATTTTTCATTTTGCAACGTAATTCCTGAGCAGCTGAATCCATGCCTTATTGAATTTGCACCATGTAACATGCAACCCTGTTTATTGAGACAGCATCCTTTCTCAATGTCTGTGACCAACACATACGTGTACCTTTGTATTCATCAGGTGTGCTTTGAGGCTTACACTAGCATCTTATTCTTGCTTTGTGCATGCATCGAGCAACGCTTTATGCATGCATGCCTTCCTACTGCTGGAATCCTTATAGCCTGCACAAATTTTGTTATGGTGTCAGAAGCACACCTGGCTCCAGTAACCTCACAGAGTACTTTGTTTCATCATGTAGTATTACACTAGCTCCTTTCCTCTTTTGAGACTATTATTAAGTCTACTGTCAATGAATATTTTGCTTCTTATGTCATGTATATTTGATTTAACATTTATTTCCTTTGGCACTATGATGTCATAGAATCATTCTTATTGATAGGTGAAATCATAGGGTATTCTTGCTTTGTTGACTTTCAACCTATTTGAGAAATTTTGTCAGATGTTTCCATAATTTCTTTCACATGTAGTTACATTTTTTTTGTGTCTTTCTGCTTTTCCGTTAGGTGTCGCCACAGCGAAACTCCGGTCCACTAATGATTGGCAGTTGATTTTTACATACCGGCTTGCCAGGCCTGATGCACAACCTTCAACTAAGGTACGCCCATTCACGCATGTCTCCATGCAGAAGACGCTCTAGCTGAGAATCAAACCGGACAGCGTCTTACTGTGAGGCGACAATGCTACCGCAGCACCACCACCGCGGTTTTCACATGTAGTTAAATAAGAAATCTATTTTATTTTAAAAACAAAGTAGTGATGATGGCAGACATAGTTTGTTTTGTTTTATTTGCTTATTATGATTAAAGACAAACTTTTTCCACCCCTGACCTGGATAAAGGCACCAAAATACAGAATAAATACAGTAAGCAAAAGCGTAATGCATTAAATGCAGTTTGACAGTCCATTTATCAAAAGCTAACATTCCATAAATCACTATGCCACATAGAATTAGACTAATACATCTCTAAATTAGCAACATTCATTCAGATCATGATAACAAGTAGATTCTATTCTTATTAATTCCCTTTTAAGACTTCATGGAGAGAGTGGACAGAAGACAAAAAAGGAACAGGAGTGACGTTAAAGTAAGGGTATAATGTTAGAAGGGATCCTGTTCAGAAGATTGGCTCAACAGAAATTCAAACTTCATATAGTTGAGACCATATTATTGACATTCATAAAAGTTGAGTAATGGAAAACAACAAAAATCTATGTTTTGTTGGGGGGCCTGTACTCCCATGTGAGGGCTGCATCCCCCCCCAACCCCCTGCATATTATATATATCAACTCAGAGACTGCACTATAGTGGTGAAAAGGATAAATTCCCCTGATCCCCACTGCACCACGATCTCCATTCTAAAGCTTCGACAGTTTGGAATGTCAATCATATGGTTTCAACCATATGAAGTTTGAATTTCCATTGAGTCAATCTTCTGAATGAGATCCATTAGAAGATATAGCCAAATAAGCAAACTTCTGACCCCTAGCCTAATGTTTCCCTGAGAATAGAAATATTTTAATCATTAGGAAGACTTCACAGATGGTTGTTGGAATTCCTCCAACCATTTTTGTTTTTTTAACCCAGATTGCAATGAGTACATCCTGATAGGGAATTCAGGTGAGACTCTTTAATAGTTCTGCAATGGACTAGCATCATAATTCTAAGATGTTGATTAATGTTCAGCCTTCACAGTGTGAGCAAATACTGGTTTATATAACAAATAAGTCCATGTCTGCTCTATTGGGTAATTAATTCTTAATCAAGACTTTTCAGACACAACTTTGATTGGTAATGCTGTGTGTTCAAGTATCCTTTGACTGTTTCTAATGTTCTGTTGAATAAAACAGTATAACACTAATAAAGAAATAGGAATTAGTTTTGAAAGCAAATTGGCAACTGTGTTTCAGATCTGGCTGTATCAGCTGCATAATATTCTTGGATTAAGTCCTAAACCTTGATAGTAGGCTACCTGAGGACCAAGTTGTTGAAAGAAATGTAATAACCAGCTCCTTGGCTAATCTACTCACAGAGATCAGACACAGTTATAAATTGGTTCCAGTTATATAACTCAAGCTACAAGCACTCATTAACTCAACTGCAATGACATACTGACAAACCTACGACACACAGACATACACCAAATATGTTAAATGTGGGGACCAAGCCCAACCCCCAATGGTGCAAACCCCCTACACCCCAAAAACTAATATAACCAACTCTGAGGTATCTTTTACCTTGTGATAAGTGATTCACACATCCATCTCACACATTGGTCATTTCCCATATGTTTTACACACTCCAGGCCAAACACACACATTCTAACAATATCCTTCACCAATCACATATGCACTGTAGAGAGTCTCCTGTCCACATACACACTGTTCTTACTTTGATAACCTAAAAAACACATACCAGATACCAACTTACTGACAGTCAACAGATTCCACCACTCACTCATGAAACAACATTCAGACATATGAAGAAAAAACGTTGCAGAACACAGCTGAAAGTCCAAAGGTTTTAATAAAATCCAATGTCAAGTAGAAAAAACTTTACAAAGACAAATTTCAGTAAGCAGTAAAAACAATTACAGATGAGCGCTTTCGGGTGTGACCCTTCTTCAGATAACCATCAAACAAAATAGTAACAATTTAAAACAAGGCATGGCCAATCAAAATCAATAAAACACCCGCCTATTTTTCAGGGCAGATTTCATGGGAATCATCTCATTAAGACCTGGAGGTCTATGGGCCAATAGTTCAACAATCCATTTGGCCTCATTGAGCTCTGTTATATTCTTAATATCACCCCCTCTACTGTTCAACCTGATATTGACAATGGCTTTAAATCTGAATCTATGATGTGCATGTTTCTCTATATGCCTATAGAGGGCATTATGTGTATCAGCATTCCTAATGGCTGATAGATGTTGTAAAATCCTAACCTTAAACATGCAATTCGTTTTTCCAACATAAAAACGTTCACACTGATCACATTCTGCCATATATACTAAATCTGTAGTTCTACATGTAGCCCTGGCTTTAAACTCAAACACCCTCCCAGTAACTGGATGAACAAAACTGATGTTTCTATTAATATAAGCACAAGCTTTACACGAACCACAAGGAACAGTGCCTGGATTGGTCTTGAAATGTTTGATATCAGATAACTTTTCATGAGACAAGATATCTTTAAGATTTTTATTTCTTCTAAAGCCAAAACAGGGATATTCCCCTACTATGGAATGAATTCTGTCATCAGTGGTTAGAATATTCCAGTTCTTACGAACCACATCACAGACCCCTCTTATGTTATTACTATAAGTAAACATAATTTGAGGTTTCCTTTTTTGTATGCCCCTGTTCGACTTAGATGAACTGTCTTGCATATCAGAGAGCAGCCATGGGGTCGACCTATCATGTCTATGTGTCTTGCTATTTTGGATAACTCTTTTGGTCATAGATTTATTATAGCTTCTTTCACTAAACAAACCAATCAAGTTGTCAGCCTCATCATTGAACAATGTTTCATCTGTACAAATTCTAGAAACCCTACTAACCTGTCCTTTAATAATATTAGGAAAAGTATGCCTGGGGTGCATACTATCGTAACTTAGTAGGGTGTTCCTCCAACAATCCTTCCTAAACAGGTGTGTGGAAAAACCTACATTCCTTTCAACTAAATGCACATCTAGAAAGTCAATGTCAGTCCATGAACTATTGGCCGTAAATCGCAAAAAGGAAGTGGATGAATTAATAAAAACTAAAAAATCATTAAACTGTATTTCGTTCCCATTCCACAGAATAAAAATATCATCCACAAAACGCCTGTAAAGAATAATATATTGTGACCAAGTATTGTTTTTTAAAATAAACCTGTTTTCCCAGAAAGACAATACCAAGTTAGCATAGGTATTGGCACACGGGGTGCCCACAAAACACACAACATCCACAGCTAAAGAAGTCATGGAAAAATATATCCAATTTCAGCTTTCCTGTGGAAACTGAAAAATATGATGCCCACATCAATGCAAAGGTGAAAACAAAGAAAAAAGAAGAAAAAGAAAATATAGAAACAGTATAAAAAGTACTTTAAACATCAAAAACACTTCACTGCTATATACCATATTTTATTTATTTAAGTGTGTATGTAGTTATGCCCATCTCGATGCACTGGGAACCTTCACAGCACAACCAGTCAGGACTGCTCAGGTGCATGGTGTCAGAGGGTGCATTTGGCAGGTGTCAGTATTGCAGGAGTGTGTATTGCCGTTCAGAAATGAACACCAACATTACTCTGATGCTTAATGCTGAAGTGAACCCTTTATTGAGGAAAGAGCTCCCTCCCTTCTGCTTGAAAGCCAAAAATTGGCTATCTTTCTCAGTAACACCTGTAATTGCAGTCAATGTGTGTATCGGGCATTTTGCCCCTGACTTTGCCACAGCATTCCCTCCCAGACTCCTTACATGCAAAACAACGACTTATCAACTTGTTGTTTAACTCAATCAGATTATTATAGTAGGTGTAGCAACTATCTTATGTAGTATGGAGCAGTTACTAAATAAGAACAAAGCTTCACCTACTATAGCAGTGACTCGCATGCATGGACACACTCTTGATGAAGATGCATACACTGTCGCTATGTGTACTCAACTAATAATTTATCTTTGATAAGTTGCTGCCAGTGAGTTGACCATCAATAAGACTTATTCCAAGATTCTGGATGACAAACACATATAGTTCTCTTTAAAATGTTACCATTCTGCAAATATTCCCTTGTTACATTGCCATACATGAATGGTCAACCTAGAATAAATGTTTTAAGATGAGGTATAGCCTGCACTGGTGGCATTGATGGATAAAGCCATGATTATGACCCAGGTGTTCCAGATTCAATTAGCAGTCAGATGCTTGATGGTGCAGGTAAGGAGGATGGGTGTACCTATTTCCAGGTGCAACATCACCTAGATCCCTGCCAGAGACAAGAGGCTCCCTTGAAATGTGAGTATAAGGGGGAAAGGGCTCACTGATGTGCACATGGATGCATGGCTTAGGCTTCATGACGTCCAGTATACGCCAACCCCTGCGATGAGACAGGACTGCACAAGGGCTTAGGGAATAGGAAAAACACTCCTGGAAGCAGTGTGATACTTCTCCAGCATCTTCATTCTCCTTATCAGTCCTGGATATGGTTCAGGTATAGCCAGGGGGATACTAAAGTGGGCCAGGCAGACCCAGTGGACAAGGAAAGGACCTTGGTGTAGCTGATGGTTGGATGTGGGCAGCCTAAAAGCACTGCAACAAGTGAGGAGTTGGACTTCTTCTCTGCTATAATATTGTCTAGCAGAAGGTCATGTTCATGGGAGTCCTTGTATAATATTGTATTTTATAGGGACAAGCATAAATAATAAATAAACTATAATCACACTGAAGGCTTCTAATGCTTTATTTGCTCTGTATAGTGCATAAGCAGAAGACAGAAGTAGGCAGTTCAGCTACAGCTGGATACTATGCATGAATCTGCTAATTATCAAGAGGCATACATTGTTTCAAGTGCTTAGAGCACCAGTTTTCTCATGTTTGGTTAATACAGCTCAAAGACATAGCTGCTTAAAGAATCAAGAAAGGTAAGACATAAACAAAAATAAAAGGTTATAGAAAATGTTGAATAAATATTGTTAACCATTCAGTGTAGTAGCCCTTGTTGCTACCATTTGATTTATAAAACTTAAAAAAAAATCATTTGGGTTAAGGCAGGACAAATGGATGTAGTATTTTGAGAATTATGTTACTGCCATTAACGCCACAGATAACAAAAGATTAAAAGCAATGAAACTTCATTTAACTGACCAACATGTTCATCACATATATGGCACACTGGCAGCTGTGAAATAAAATTAAAACCCATAAATTATGAGCTAAGGGGAAAACAGTCTGAGGTACACACTGTTAGAAAGTCATAACAAGAGACGTCTGATGCACTAGATGTGTATCAAACATGACTCAGGCTGATGACCAATAAATGTCATTTCACTGAAACTGAAATTGAAATTAAAACTGAGATAATAAGATGGTGCATAGCAAAAATTAAGGGGAAACAAAAACAGGGAGCCTGACATAATACTGAAAAATATTTTAGGGTATGTCAGTCTCTGGAGATGTGAGAGGTAGAACCTAAATGAACGTAGCAGAAAAGGATGTATGAAGTACATGGACCAGGCACTGTCATGCGTTAAGTTAAAAACTCTCATAATATCCTAACCATAAAAAACAGAAAAAGTCTCGGAATAATACAACATACATAAATTGTGGTGAGAGATTTTCTTTTAAGAATAGTTTTCAAACAAAATAAATGATGCTTTTTTGTAGTAACTGTAGTGACCTTCCAGTGGGGTACATAACAAACCACAAATGCGAGACAGATTTAATAAGAAACACACAAGGCCAAATTCATAAAGGTTACTACTAGGTGTACATCTCTTGGTAATTTTTTTCAAAATGAAAAACAGCCCTAATATGGTGCTTTTGCACAAAGCCATGCAGCAACACATTGGGCTGTCTCTGCAGCTGTGCTGTATGATAATGAGAGAGGTTTGGGGAGAGACATATGCTAACTAATCAGGTGCCCCCCCAGAACCACCTCCAGAAGGCTTTTATTCAATGCCATGTAGATTAGCACAGCTGCTCCTATCAGGTTGCAGTAGTGAATCAGCCATAACGGTAGGGGTAGGTACCAGGGAGTTTAGGGGTAAGGTAAGATGAGGAGTTATATGCATGCATGCGAGGGTCTGCATGTATGTGTGTGCATCTGCCTGGGAGGTAGAAGTAGGGGGGTAGAAGTGTATGTGTGGGGGAGGGGAGGTTGGCTACGGGTGGCTGTCATATGTCTACACAGCCTGCAATATTGGGTGAGGAGAACAACTATACACCAGGAATAGTATATGCATAATGGCCCCTAAACCAGTATGGGGACTGGGGTGGAGGGAAATAATAGATACCAAATAGATACCAGGAATACTAGTCTCATGCCATAAAGGCACTTAAAACAGTATGAAGATCTTGGGATGTGGAAAACACTAGATACCAGGGATACTAGTCTCTTGCCATAATAGCACTTAAAACAGTATAGGATGGGGGGGGGCGGGATAAACAATGGACACCAGGGTCAATAGAAATATGCCATAATGGAACTTAAAGCAGTATGGGGATAGTAGTCTAATGCTGTAATGGCATAGGATTACGGGTTTGGGAAAAAATATATATATATGTACATCTATATATATATATATATATATATATATATATATATATATATATATATATATATATATACACACACACACATATATAAACATATGTAGTGAAGATCTCAGGCATTATTCACTGTCTGTGACATGTCGTGCTTTACAAGGGGAGGTACAGGAAATAGTAGGCATACCTCATCACCTCATAAATGCCTTTTGTGCTAGCAGGCATTTACTGAATGATGTATAAAGTGAATCCCAAATATCTGGCATTAAGGACTAATTGTAAATTATCCAAACAGGGTAAAGGAGACATTGAAGATACCCTAACAACAAGGGCAGGTACTGGAAATGTGATATGTGTGTGTGTATGTGATTGTGTGTGTGTGTGTGTGTGTGTGTGTGTGTGTGTGTGTGTGTGTGTGTGTGTGTGTGTGTGTGTGATTGTGTGTGTGTGTGTGTGTGTGTGTGTGTGTGTGTGTGTGTGTGTGTGTGTGTGTGTGTGAGGGACTGAGGGGGGAAGGATGCTTGAGCTTGTGTAATGTGGCTGCAATAGTTTACTGCAGGAAGTGCTGATCTTTAATTTACAGTAGTGAACTGCAGTTCAGAGACATGTAAATTAGTCAATAATGAGCTTTTTCCTCATTGTGGCTTATGTGTTTCTGAATCACAAAATACTTCATCGTGTAAGCAGGGCCTTTTTATCATGGGCCATTCAGGGGTGTTAAGGAATCCCTGGATTTGTATCAGTCAGATCAGAGCAGCCATAGACCAAATCAAGTATAACGTGAACAAACACTACAGGAATAGATCAGAACAGCAACAGCTGAAATAATTGAGTGCACTGTTATACAAACAACTTATAAAACTCAGTCAGGAACATTAATCTATGTACAGTGTCCTCCTGTATCAGTATTTATAGACTCATGAGCAGCAGAAAAGATCATTTTTTAACTGCTTTCTTCAGCTACCATCCATCACCGCACTGAAAGAATGTGACAAAAGTCTTCTTCTACAACTGTAAATTACATTTCAGAAAAAAACACAACAGGCTCATGTAGTACCAAATCAGCACTGGAGACCACAAGGACAAAATCCATTAAGTTATAGAAGGCCAAACAGATTTGTATTTCAAACAAAAAAGATCATAAACAGTCACAAGGAACCTTAGTTGTTGGAATTTCCACAACCACTTCCATTTTCTCAAGAATACAAGTACACTGATGGCATAGGATCATAGGATCACAGAAGGTTACTAGGCTATTGATCCAGAGGTCATTTTAAGCCTAGCTGTTTCATCCCAATGTAATACAATAGATACTCTAGTCAATACCCAGGACTGTATTTAGTAATGACTGCCCATGTCCAGGAGGGTTGTGGGTGCTATCCCTGGTTAAGAATTTACGGTGCCCCATCCACTCATCCAGGTTCCTTTTGAACAGTGTCATAGAGGTGCTTTGCTTCATATTAATATGCAGCATATTCCAAAGATGTGGAAGTCTCTGGGAGACAAATCTGTCCCTTCAGCCCATCCTATTCATGTCGTAGGCCATATTTAGGTTTCTGGAATGGGTAGCTCTAGGGTTTTTTTTTTCAAATTCATTAGGTTTGGTTTGGAGATTGCTCTGTAAGCCAGGTATAAGTCTCCCCTTACAAGTCTATACAATACTGTGTATAGTGATTAGTGATGGGTATAGAGGGGTTATGACCTTTGCTCTAGAGGCAATGCCTTTGCTAATCAAGTGTGCTAGGTAGAAAGCCTTCCTTACTACAGTAGACACATGGTAGTCAATGTTAAGGTTGCAGTCTACTTGTGATCCCAGATCCCTTACCACTTTGTAGGTATATAGGATATTGTTGTTAATTTGATAGTGTAAAGGGACATTAATTTTACCAAAGGGAATTATGATGCATTTCTTTGCATTTAGATTGAGACTGTGACCAAGACACCACTCATTAGTCTGTGTAAGACCCTCTTGAAGTATACTGACATCATTTGGGGATACAATAATTGCACCCAGTTTGCAGTCATCCACAGCCCCTTGGTTTTAGCCTGAACTTCTGAGAAGTATATACCAAAGAGTAGGGTCACAGCACTGACACTTGTGACACCTCACTGGTGAAAGGACTGCTGGTTGATGTTTAGTCAACACTTTGATGTTGTGTGACTTGTTAGTGAGCCAGCTAGCAACCTATCTTACAACAAAGGGGTTTAAATTTAGTTTGTTAAGTTTATCGGTGGGATTGTGTCAAAGGTCTTGACCAAGTCAAGGTATGCTATGTACACAAATTTGCCTTCTTCAATGGTCCTGGTCACATTTCTGAATAAATCCACCAGGTTTAACAGGCAGCATTTGCCCTTGATGAAGCTGTATTGGGTCAGATCCAGGGTATGAAGGTCACCTATATTTTTATTTATGAGGTCCATGATGATATGTTCTATGGCCTTACAGATGAGGATGGTCAGACGTATGACTCTATAATGCCCTGAGTCTGTTGCTAGGCCACCTTTGTTGTGGGGAATAACTATTGCTGTTCTCCATTCCATATGAATGTAGCCTGTGGTTAGGCTGTGTTTCATTTGGGTATTTGATGCTAGTTCATGTTTTTAGTTTCTTTAGAAGACAGCTTGGGATGCTGTCTGGTCAAATGGAAGCTGTGTTTTTTTTTCCTTAGACAAGGCTTTAATGACCTGCTCTTCAGATATGTAGGGTGGAAGGGAGTTTGGGGCAAGGTTTGTGATACGTTTGGAGGGGATAAGGGAGTGAAATTTCACCAAATCTGTCCATCAGCAGGTTTGCTATCTCTGCAAGATCAGTGGGTGTGTGATACTGTTAGCCACTAGTTCGGCAAATGCTTGAGTTCTACCTTGTAAGTTGCATACATAGCTGTAAAAGGCCTTATGGTTATTGTAGAATAACAGGCATGTTGTACCTTTAAGAAGCATTACTAAGACCTGAATGTGCATATAAATAGAAGGCATTTGCTAACTTCAGTGCCATTTTGTGAGTACAGCCAAGTGTGAACATCTATGTATGAGACAGCAAATTTGTATACAAATTAAAGTTATTTAGTTTCATTCCTAATGTGTTTGTACATAATAAAGCTGCTTGAACAGAACCCATAATGTTTGTCTACTTCATCCTGACTAGACGAGAGACATGGTGTCAGAAGTGGGATTCCAGAGACTGTTTTTCAAAGCCACGAGGTGCAGAGTTAAGGGAGAAGGCTGACTAACTGAACCAAAAAAAGGAACAAGCTAAAGGTAATGAAAATTTGCACAAGCAATTTATTTATTAAAATGAAAATTTGCACAAGCAATTTATTTATTAAAAAAGATAAAGCGGAGCATTACAAGGGCACAAAACACATTACTAAGCAAACAGCATGAAAACGTTTATTAAGCAAACGAGAAGCATTAAAAGCTTATTAATCAGATTAAATGTTTAAAATTAAGATATTTGATAAAACAAGCATCAAAAAAGCACAGAAGGGGTTTAGAATTACCTCAGAATTGTGAAATGAGCACATTTAAAGTAAAATGAGCATGTTTAGAGTTAAAATGAGCACAAGGAAATATAATGGGCATGAAAAGAGATTAAATGAGTAAATGAATATAACAAAGGGCAGAAAGGGCACATTAAGTATGAATAAAGCCAGGCAACTGCACGGCTTTTGGTGAATTACTGTGTTTTGGCATAAACTACTACTTTGCAGTGACTAGAGCTCTAAATAGTATAACTAGAGTTATTCAAAGTATCTCAAAGTGTGTAAAAGTGCATACAGTGTGTATGTTTATTACTGTGCATTTATTCTGAAGAGTTTGTTTTGTGCAAAGTGCCACTATTTCTTAAAGTGTAGTCAAATACAGCCATTTTGAAAAGTCTCTTGTGCTGGGTGTGTTTATTCGCTGAGTGCCACCATTACAGAGTGTTTCTTGCACTATATAGAGTAGTTTAGCAAAGTACAGCCATTTTGGGGAAATTTCAGTAATTTCAAGAGTATTCTTGTGCCCGAGAGTCTTATTTCACAAAGTTCAGTTATAGAGAGGCTTGTTCTGCTATATAGCATAGTTACAAGTACTGGCATACATTTCTGGCATATGTATATGTGTGTGCGTGCGTGTGTGTGTGTGTGTGTGTGTGTGTGTGTGTGTGTGTGTGTGTGTGTGTGTGTGTGTGTGTTCATGCATATTGGCAAAAGTCTTCACTGAGATCTATTAATATGACAGACAGCTTTCGAATACCACTACCACTTGTATTTGATCAGAATATTTCAGATAATTGGAGAATAGTTGAGCAAGAGTACAATATATTCATACAAGCAGCTTATTCTGATAAAGATGCATGCACCAAATCATTCATTTTGCTAAATCTAGCAGGGTCAGAGGCCATTGAAAGGGTGTGTTCATTTGTATATGCAACAGCTGTGCATGAAGGTGAAGGGGAAAATTATCATATTATTGTGCAGACTGAATCAAGGGAAGACCCCCAGTGTTTGAAGTGCAAATTCAGAGAGATGTCTTACTCCCAGGCCAATGTAACATTAGAGAGGCATTTGTTTTATACAAGAGATCAGACGCTAGGAGAAACTTTTGCAGCTTACATTACTGACCCGAGGAACAAAGCTAAAATGTGTAAGTTTGGTGATTTAAAAGATGAGTTAATAAAGGACAGGCTCATGTGTGGTATTAATAGTGCGGTTGTGAGAAAGATTTTGCTTTGAGACAGTGATTTAATGCTGAGCAAAGCTATTGAGATTTGTCAAATCCATGAAGTTACAGAAAGGCACACAAATATGCTTGCAAGTGATAAGAGCAATGTTTCACCAGGCTCCAGAGCAGATGTAGACAGCATGCAACATGTGGCAGACAGAAACAGGCCTAAGCACGACGCATCTGCAGCCCCTACATAATTTCCTTGGAGATCCTGTAATCTTTCAGCAAGTTCTAAGACTAGTTCAGTTAAAGGTGCGTGCTCAGTGCATTACAAGGGTGAATCAGCAAAACCCAATTCAAGATTTATTTTTAACTGTCACAATTGTGGTGCCAGCCATGAGTCTAAAAGAGAAAAGTGCTTAGCATTTGGTCAGCAATGGCATAAACGTAAGAAATGGAACCATTTTCAAAAATTTTGTAAATCAAGTAAGCCTCGTACTGTTATAAAGAAGGGTCATTCGAAAAAAGCAAATTGATCAAGTAGAACCGCGTTTGCTTTCTATGTAGATGGTGTGTCAGTAGTTGGTGAAAGAATTGATGTAGTAGATCTACTGCCAAATAATGAAGTATTTTGTACTGTCCAGATCAGTGGTAAACCCACTGAGCTCAAAGAAGACACTAGTTCAAAGTGTAATGTTATGTCTGCAGATACTTTTGCTAAAGTGAGAACTGGTGAACAACTAAATGTGACCAGTTATGTGAAACTTGTTGCTTGTGGAGGTGAGGAAATTCAAACCGAAGGCTCAGTAGTTCTTTCATGTTATGTGGCCAAAAACTGTTATAGCTTTATTTTATGCAGTCCAAGATCTGTGCAGTCATTATTAGGTCTCAGAGACAGTTTGAGAATGAATCTGCTTTCTTTTACCAAAGAAGTTAATCAAATAAGAACATGTCCCAGTTCCAGCTTCACTAACACTATTTTTTCAGAGTATGCTGATGTTTTCAGTGACAAGTTGGACAAACTTCCAGTTGTATATTCTATGAAGTTAGACCCAGAGATCAGTCCAGTGGTCAGACCAGCAAGAAAAGTTCTGAGAGCCATGCAGCATAAAGTCAAAGCCCAGTTGGACAAAATGATTTAGTAAGGTGTAATTTGTCCAGTTACAGAAACTACTGATGTCGTCCATGGTAGCAGCTCACAAAATAGGCTCAGATGAAATCAGAATAAGCAGTGACCCAAGAGATTTGAACAAAGCATTAAAAAGACCTCATCATCCTATGCGTACATTTGAGGAAGCCGCAGCTCTAATACCGAATGCCACTGTTTTTTCTGTCTTAGATGCAAAAAGTTGATTTTGGCAAGTGATGCTTGATTGCAAATCTTCATTATTGACTGCTTTCAGTACCCCATTTGGAAGGTACAGATTTCTCAGGATGCCATTTGACATAAATTCTGCAAGTGGTCTTCCAGCGTGCAATGGAGCAAATTTTTTCAGGTTATCCATATGCCATAATAGTAGATGATTTGTTAGTCGGAGGCAATGGTAAAGCAAAGCATGATAGAAATCTTAAGACAGTTCTAGACAGAGCATGTGAAGTTAACTTGAAACTCAACCCTCTAAAGTGCAAATTCAGAATACCAGACATTACATATGAATGTCATTTATTTACTAGCATTGGCTTGACACCAGACCTGTCCTAGGAAGCATTCATTCTTGAGATATCAGTGCCACATAATGTACAAGCTCTACAATGTTTTCTTGGTATGGTAAATATTTAGGCAAGTTTATACTAGATTTCAGTGAATTGACAGTGCCTTTGAGAGAGCTAATACATAAGAATGTTACATGGTCATGGTTAGAACATCATCAGAAAACATTCGAAGACCTTAGGCAGAAAATTGCTGCTCCACCTACATTAAGATACTATAATGTCAACAAACCAGTAACTCTTTCCTGCGATGCTTCAAAATTTGGACTTGGTGCAGTTATTCTTCAAGAGGGTAGACCAGTAGCCTATGACTCTAGAGCACTTACCCAAACTGAAATACAATATGCTCAGATTGAGAAAGAACTTTTGGCTATAGTGCTTGCATGTTCAAAGTTTCATGATTATATTTATGGTCGAGATATTCAGATTGAAACTGATCATCGACCTCTGGTTACTATTTTAAAGAAGCCTATGCATGCAGCTCCAGCAAGATTACAAAGAATTATGCTTAAATTGCAAAAGTACAACATCAAAATGGTCTATAAAAAGGCAAACTTCTTTTTCTGGCTGATACTTTATGCAGATTGCCCAGAAATACAATGGAACGGCTTGACTCAGAGCATACTGACTTCGATGTAATGGCAGTGCATCATTTTTCTACCACAAGACTTGAGATCACACAAAGACTGATCCAGTTTTGGAAAATCTCAGTCACTACATCAATGATGGATGGCCGTCAAAGCAATCTAGTGTACCACCTGAAATGCAACACTACTTTCCTTACAGAGATGAGATGTTGATGGAAGATGACATTATTTTCAAAGGTCCCAAAATTGTTGTTCTTGCTTCCTTACAACATGAATACATCCAGATTTTGCATCACGGTCACCCAGGTTCTGAAACTACCAAAAGAAGGGCAAGAAGAGTAGTATTTTGGACTTCTCTAGCAAAAGACTTTGATAAAGTACTTTATTCTTGTTCAGTATGCAATAGTACTAAACTGCATTTGCAGAAAGAACCACTTCAGCTAATTCAAGTTCCTGAACTACCTTGGTCAACAGTAGCCACTGAAATATTTGAGTGGAACAATTAACATTACTTGGTACTGGTAGACTCTTATTCAGACTGGTTTGAAATCAATCTGCTACCTAACTTAACTTCCACTACTGTTATTACTAAGTTGAAATGTCATTTCTCAGTCCATGGAAGTCTACAAAAGCTTATCTTTGACAATGGCACCCAATTTACTAGTCAGTTGTTTCAGAAATTTGCAAGAGAATGTGACTTTGTACATGTTACTAGTAGTCCAGAATATCCACAGTCAAATGGAGTAGCTGAATGTGCAGTACAGAGTGCAAAGCAATTACTTGAGAAGTCAAAGTGGGATAATACCAATGTCTTTTTGAATCTACTCCATCTCAGACACATACCCCATGACAATATACTTGGCTCACCTACTTAGAAATGTCTATCCAGGCAAACCAGAACAACATTGCCTATTAGTTCCAGTTTGTTGAGGCCTAAAGATAAAAACAACAAAGCAATCAAAGCACAATTATTTAGAAAGAGTTCTTTCCAGAAGTCCAGTTATGACAAATTGAGCAGATTTCTTTGTCTGTTGAAAGAAGGAGAGACAGCGAGGATACAAACAGCGAAAGGTTTTGACTGGATCGGTCAAGTAACACGTATACGCGCAGAGCAAGATCCTATTTTGTGAACTTTGAGGGTGTGGAGTACTGGAGAAATCATAGAGATCATCTTCCTGTATCAGAAATGATATTGCAGCATTGTTCCTGTGATACAGACTCTAAATTTCAGAGCAATTCAGACAATGTTCCTGATCTAGAATGTGTCCTGATTCCCACTACCGTTCCTGATGGTGTTCCTGATATCCCTAAGGTTGAACGTTCAGCAAAGATAATCCCAGCTGCTAAACCTAATTCTAATTTCTATATCACACGATTTGGTCGTATTTCCAGACCTGGTGTGAAATACACAGTTGTATATATGTATCTAGCTCTGTATAATTGCATGATGAAAATTGTTTTGTATAAATTGTATGTCAGTCAATATTGCATGAGGGAGGATGTAGAATAAGAGGTGTGTTGTACTTTTAAGAAGCATTTCTAAAACCTGAACGTGCATATAAATATCAGGCACATGCTAGCTTCAGTGCCATTTTGTGAATACAGCCAGAGTGTGAACATCTACATATGAGACAGCTAGTTTGTATATACATTAAATTTATTTACCTTCATTTCTAATGTGTTTGTACATAATAAAGCTGCTCAAACAGAACCCACAATGCCCATCTACTTCATCCTGACTAGAAGAGCAACAGTTATCCTTGGCTGTGACTTCTAAGTTTTTCTCAAAGTTACCCTTAGAGGATTTGACATGTTGTCTTATTTGTCTGTTGTGCCCTTGTGTGTTCCCTTTATAGAAATAGTGCTTTAGCATTCAAATGACTGTTTTAAATTTTTACCCATTTTACTTTCATTTGTGGACAGTGTCTCATATTTATCACTGCCCTGTAACATGTTATAAATGTTACATGTATAATTCAGTTTGTCTGCTATCACTATCCCCTACCTTTATTTGGTTTCATTACCCTAGCTGATGTTTCCTCTAAGTTCTCAGAGAACGTCTTTTTCCTCCTTCGCAAGGTTGTAATGTCAAAGTAATGAGGAATGTTTCAAATTGTACAAATCTCTCTCACAGGCCTTTTCAAACACCAATATGGGGGATTAAAGGGAGTTTTATACAAACTTGTTTTCTTAATCAAATTATTAATACTGTTGCTAAACTCTGTTCTGTCATCTTTATCATATGTTTTGAGCATGAAATTTAGTTTATGAGTGTATAACTTAAGTTCGATAATAGAATCTACTGTGTCAAACCTAGGCATAGGGACAAACTTGAACCCTTTATTAAAAAGAGAAAAATGTACAGGAGTGATTACCAAATCTGTGTAATTAAAAATCTTAAATCAACAATACGACAACATTATACCTTTATTTGAACTTTTAATACCCAACAAATCATTTTGTGCAGAATTACAAAAACAAATTTCACCCTTTAGTTCTTTCAATTGTTCTTCCTGTTTGCCTTTCCCCTGCCCCATCCTCTGTAACTTGGTCCAGGCTGGGACAGGTAATCTGCTAAAAAAGCCCCATCCCTATTCTAATTCCCAATCCTTTCAGACCTCTTGAGAGGGAGAATTTCTGATTCGAAATCAGGTTTGGAGATGTTATCTTGAGATACTAAATTATGAAAATTATCAGTATGTGTTTGAGATTGGTACTCTAGAAGGTGAATTGCGGGTTGCATTATAATTATTATTGTTCCACTGTGCTAAAGCCTTACATGTAACATCCTTATTATAAGGAGCTTTGGGGGGTAGGCATTATGATTCACATAGTCTACCTGGTTCCTTATTATTTTTTTTTATGTTTCCTATGTAAATTAGTATTGACCTGCTGCTCAACTTTATCAATTTTTTTTTCATATTTCATATTGTTCATAGGTTCATAGGTGTACTAGGCTAATGGCCCTGGAGCCTTTACATGCCTAGCCCATAGGATTACCCTGACATCATGTCACCTGACCTTAGTTTCCAGTGCCTCTGTTGAGTAGAGCCACTGGAGTGATCCCCGGGGTGAATTTTCTATTTCCCATCCACTCATCAAGATTTCTCTTGAAGAGGGCCAGTGAGGTGCTCTGTTTGACATGTATGAGAAGTCTATTCCATAGCATGGGCAGTCTTTGGGTTATGAACCTGTCCCTCCAGCATGTTCTGTTGATTGTGGTAATGAGGTTGAGGTCTCTGGAGTGTGTGGTGTGGAGGGATTGGGATTTCTTTAGATGTAGCATTTCTAACAGAGCTAGGTCAGACATGGCTTTGTAAGTCAAGCAGAGACCACTTCTAAGTAAGCGAGATGAGACAGAGAATAGTTGGAGTTTTTTGAGTCTGTCTATATAGGACAAGTGTTTAAAGCCTAGGATCCTCTTTGTGAGGTACTTTTGTGGCCTCTCCAGTTGTTGCAGGTGTCTAGTGAGGTACATGGCAAATGGGGCATTGTACTCGATGATTGGCCTAATGAGGGAAGAGTAGAGGGAGACAATGACCTTTTTCTTCCTGGATACAAAACCCTTAGTAATGAGATGTGCCACATAGAAGGACTTTCTGACCACAGTGGTAGTGTGGTGGTCAAAAGAGAGGTTCCTGTCAACTTGTGTTCCCAGATCTCTTATAACACCTTCTGTGTTCAGTGGACTACCATCGATGTGATAGTTCATGGGAACTGGGATTTTTTCCAAAGGGGATGATGGCACATTTTTTGGCATTGAGCTTAAGGCCATGGTTCTGACACATCATTGGTCTCAGTGAGGCCTGTCTGTAGGATGTCAGCATCACTTGGGGAGTTAATAATGGCTCTCAACTTGCAATAATCTGCGAACTTTGTCAGCCAGAGTCCCTTCATGTTGGACTGGACTTCTGAGAAGTAGATACCAAACAGGAGAGGACCCAGGACCAATCCCTGTGGGACTCTACTCATGACTGGTCAGCAGTCTAATTTGCATTCAGCTACTTTCACACTGTGGGTTCTATCTGTGAGCCAGTTTGCAACCCAACTAGTGATATAGGGGTTGATGCCTAGCTTAGTGAGTTTTTCTATGATTCCTGAGTGGGGAATGGTATTAAAGGCCTTGGCCAGATCAAGACAGGCTGTATGAACCACCTTGCCATCATCCATAGCTCTGGTGACTGACTCAAAGAAGTTGACAAAGTTGAGCAGGCATGATCTACCCTTCACAAAACCAAACTGTGTGGGATCCAGAGTTTGGAGATTCCCTATATTCTTGTTTATTAGGTCCATGATGATGTGTTCCATATCTTTGCATATCAGACTTGTCAGGCTAATGGGGTGATAGTTCCCAGGGTATGTAGTCGCTCCTCTTTTGTGGAGAGGGATGACTATAGCAGTGTGCCATTCAGTAGGGACAAAGCCTGAGGTGAGGCTGTGATTGAACAGGGCACACAGGTGAGGTGCCAGTTCACTCTGTAGTTCATGTATAACACAGCAAGGGATAGTGTCAGGTCCCACAGAAGCTGTATTCTTGGCCTTGGACAATGCTGTTTTAACCTGTGCAGCAGTAATACTGGGTGCCTGGCAATCTACTGGTATTGTGATTAGTTCTTTGGGGGGGGGCTAAAGTTGGCACTGAATCTGTTGGCCAGTATATTGGCAATATCTGTTGGCTTGGCATAGGAGGAACCATTGTGCAGTAGCTCAGAGCAAATCTGGGTATTGCCATGGAGATTCCTTATGTAACTACAGAAGGCCTTGTGGTTGTCTTTACTTTCTTCTGCAATTCTGTTTTAATAGCTAGTTTTAGAGGATTTGATGAGGGATCTCAACTTTTTATAGCGGCTGATAAGGGAGTTTTTCCAGTCTTGGGACTTCACCTTATTCGGCATCAGATTCCTCCTTCTGTTGTTGAGTTTGCTTATGGCAAGGGACCACCAGATTGGCTTCCTTTTTTTGGAGGAGAGGGTCTTGGTTCTATTAGGTATGGCGAGATTCATGCATTTGTATACATGTTTGTACAGTGCATTGGTGTATGATTTGGCAGTCATGCAACAATTCTCCATTTGTATGGTGCTGTGAAGTTAGCCACCTCTGTTCTTAGGAGCCCAAAGTTAGGTTTGGAAAAGTTTTTCATGGTGGTCACCTTTGTGGGGGGTGGGAGGGATGTGGATTTTCAAGGTGATTAGTTTGTGGTCAGATCTAACCAGGGAAGAGTTGACTATTGGTGTAGAGCAATGGTCACCTAAGTTAGTAATGACCAGGTGAAAGATGTTGCTACCTCTAGTGGGGTAAGAACGAGCTGGTCCAGGGCATTGGAATTAATGAATTCCAGGAAACGTTGGGCAAGTGTATTGGTACATGAGTAGTTTTCCCAGTTAATGGAGGGGTAGTTGAAGTCGCCCAGAAAATAATCAGCCCTGCCAAGTGTTGAACCCAGGACCCTGTACACCATAGTCAGAGCAATGTACCACTACACCATCTGTTATGTTCAAAACATAAATCGTCTGTACTCCATTTATTCAAATCATTTAGTTCACTAAATAAACTATTGATTTGTACATTATTAAACTTTATGATAAACTGCAGCAGTTCAAATCCGTGTTTGTCAAACAGTTCTAAGAGTTCCTTGTATGCCTCAGACCCTGCAAAAAGTCCATTCAGAAATTTGAAAACTTGTAACCCTTTAGGTATCACTTTAATCCTAATACATTTGTTTAAACAGAAATGATCAATTTGCAGGTTATGCACCTTTACCAATTTATATTCAAGAGCACCCAACATGCCCTGAAAGTTCTGATGTGGTAAAGAGACAAAGAAGACAGAAAATGTAATTCTGTGAGTAACCATCCATGAAAATCCAATAGTCCTGAAGTGTGTCCATTCAGATCTTGTGAATTATTCCTAAAGTGAACGTCTGAGAAATCACTGGGTGTTATTGCAATGTCTGAACTCCTGGAACCAGCTGAATAAACTTGCTGAATAGTAAAACCAGAAGAGGAGAATTCCAAAGGCCCAGGCCTCTTGGTGCATTTGCAGAAATAATTTATTCCATAGTATTCTGCAAATTATTACATTTAGCATTAAAATGAGCCATGTGAGCTCACCTTGAGTAGAAGTCAAATTGTCCATATCACTATATGTTTCACATTGATTAACCAAGAAACAATTCAAAATGTTTAAGGAACCTCCTATAGTTTCCATACCAATGGTATAGTCCACAGCATGAACAGAACACTGTCACACTAAAAAAGCAACCCAAGAGAATCAAATTTACAACTTGTTACAGGACACTAATAAATACAAGACAGTGTCCAGAAATTAAATTTCTGTTGCTTATAAAAAGATAGATTTGTTCCTTGATGATGCACTTTTACAGGGAGCTATCAACATTGATACATATAGGTTTTTGGTCAATAAATCCCCCTGTATTCCCACCATATGTGGTATACCTAAAGTCCAAAAGGACATTAGGTGCCTACTTTATTGGTTAATTGCAGTGGTGACCAACTCTAAAACTTATCTTTAGGTGTGTATGTTAATTGAATACTAATGGATTCTGATGAGGTCTCCGGTGGGAGACGAAAGCGCTAAATCCTTTTTATTTTTATTTTTTATTGTTTTGTATAGCATCCAGCAATTTAGTATTTTTATTGATTCTTTATGTGTATTTGTTA
The DNA here is from genome assembly GCF_019279795.1 of Protopterus annectens. Classification (NCBI taxonomy): domain Eukaryota; kingdom Metazoa; phylum Chordata; order Ceratodontiformes; family Protopteridae; genus Protopterus; species Protopterus annectens. Next base: position 391,796,205 of record NC_056739.1, read on the forward strand.
ATAAAAGTTTTTTTGCACTATCATCGGTGGAATGTTAATTGTTTGAGCCCTGCTGCATTTGGTGGAGTTATTGGAGGTGTGGTGATCTCGGAAGACAGCCTTTATAGTAATCGTTTCCACTTTGGTTCCTGGTATCTTGTGTCGAGTGTGCATTTACTGGTGACTGAATACTAAAGGAGTTGATTAGATCAGTAGATCGTATCTCAAAGGATTCCTGGGATTTTATTACTAAGGTCAAGGTGCAATTTTTATAGCAGCACAACTAGTTTTTCTACTGTGGATGTTGTAGATCTTTTTATTTCCAAACCTCATCAAACAGGTTTGGAGTTTTTCCATGGAGCCAATTGAATGGCCAGACCAATTATTTCATCACTGAATTGATGCAACTTATTTTACTTAACAATTTTATGGTATTTTGGGTGAGTATAATAGGCAGCTGAAAAGCATAGCAATGGGTGCAAGTTGTGCACCGATATACATGAACCTAGTATTATATAGATGGAAAATGATTTTGTCCTGAATTCTCATATTCTGAGCACTGGCACATATATTTGTGTTTTCTGGACAACATTGTTATTTTATGGAAGGAATGTGATGCTAATATGCATTCAAGTTTTATTTCTTATATTAACAACACCACCCCCTTCTTGTCTTTCACGGACCACCATGCTATGGATTCTATAGACTACTTGGACATTACAACTTTTAAGGACACTATTAAAGGTTGCTTTGGTTCAAAGATTTATAGAAAACCCATTTTTTCTAACAGCTATCTTGATTACCATAGTTGTCACCCAAAACATGTTAAACAGAACATTTTCAAAGGTCAACTTGTTAGAGCAGCTCAGATGTGTTCTGATTTTTATCATTTTAAGAAGGAAGTTAATTTTGTAAATAAGATGTTCATAGAAAGAGGATATCCATCAAACTTATTGAACAATATTAGTTTTGAAGTCATGCAACAGTGGGGTACTAGATATATGCCATTGCTAGGACAAGGTCGTTTTACACAATCTGAGATAAATAATGGGTCACTCACATGCAAAAACATATCCAAACCTAATTTTTCACATTTTTAGTAGTGACCTATAGTGGACTTAGGAAAAGTATGAAAGATACTGTGATAAAAAACTGGAGTATCTTTAAGACTCTTGGTACGACCCCTTCCTTTGTGTTTCAAATTGGTAAACATTAAAAACAGTTATTTGAATGCCAAAACATTATTTCTACAAAAGGAACACACAAGGGCAAAAGGAAGTGTGGTTCATGTCATCAGAGTAGTTATATTATTGAGAAAACAGAAGTGGTTGTGGAAAATCCACCCATTAGGATAACTTTTGGTGATACCAGCTGTGCCACAAAAGGGGTAATTTATGTAGCTGAAAACTAGTGTTTTAAGTGGATTCTTTGTCTGTGGTCTTCAGTTTTATCTTTCTTTTTGGTTCGTGCAGTAATTTATGTAGCTGTATGCCAAGAATGCTTTTGTTGTTATATAGGAAAGCATAGTAGCAGTTCCAAAAAAGAATTTACAAGCATCTGTATGCTGTTACTAAAGGTAGCATGAACAAATCATTGTGTAGACATGCTCAGGTTTGTGATAACTTTCAAAAGATTTTTTTGGCATTATAGAAACAGTGCCAGTGGATAACAGGGGAGTTTCCTGGGAAAGAAAATAGAAATGAGGGAGTTGTTATGGCAATTAAAATTGAATGCCTCTAATGATAAAGGGTTGAATGAACATACAGCTATTTTCCCAGTCTTAAAGTATAGAGCTGTTCAACTTTGATTCTGTTTTACTATTTGAATACACGTTTTTTAAATAACAAGGTTTTAGTGGAATTTATATGTAAATATTTAAGATCTTTTTACTATACCATATTTTTTGTCTTATATAGTTTGATATTGGTATTTTCTTTTAATCAAAGTAGGGTGTGTGTTTTTTTAGGCAATGACTTGATTTTATCCATGTGACCTTTGATTATTTAATTGATGGTGGTGGTAATACTAAAATGGTTCTGATGAAGTCCTGAGTTTGGAGGATGAAAGCACTCAACTGTTTTTATGTAATATCTAACTTAAATAAATCTATTAAAGTTCCTTGTGGCTGCTTGCAATCTCTTTTGTTTAAAATACAAGTTTGTTTGGCCTTCTATAACGTAAAGGATTTTGTACTTGTGGTCCCCAGTGCTGATTCAGCACTATGTGAGCCTGTTGTGTTTTTTTCTGAGTTTTAAGTCTGGGCTGCAGGGTCACATGCTGCTTTGGTTTTCTTGTAAATTAGATTTAGTAACCAAGGTAATAGATGAGACAATTATTACAGCAAAGGATAATAAAATACATCTGAGATATCTGTAGTCTAAAAAATAGGACAATGACCATTAATTTATGTCACTGCAGAAAAATTATGTCTGGTCAATGTCAAGACACTTAATTCAGAAATCAGCAAACCAAGAAAAGAATAGTGATAGCAAAGTTGTCATCATCATCTTTCAGCTGTTCCCGTTAGGGGTCGCCACAGCAGATCATCTGTTTCCATTTCTTCCTGTCCTCTGCATCTTGCTCTGTCACACCAACCACCTGCATGTCCTCTCTCACCACATCCATAAATCTTATCTTAGGCCTTCCTCTTTTCCTGTTACCTGGTAGCTTCATCCTTAGCATCTTTTTCCCAATATACTCAGCATCCCTCCTCAGCACATGTCCAAACCAACATAATCTTGCCTCTCTGGCTTTGTCTCCAAATCTTCCAACCTTAGCTGACCCTCGAATATACTTATTCCTAATTCTGTCCACCCTCGTCATACCCAGTGCAAATCTTAACATCTTTAACTCTGCCACATCCAGCTCAAACTCCTGCCTTTTTGTTAGTGCCACTGTCTCCAACCCATATAACATAGCTGGTCTCACTACCCTCTTGTCGACCTTCCCTTTCACTCTTACTGGTACTCGTCTGTCACAAATCACTCCTGATACTCTTCTCCACCCACTCCATCCTGCCTGTACTCTCTTCTTCACCTTTCTTCTACACTCACAATTACTCTGAACTATTGATCCCAAGTATTTAAACTCATCCACCTTTGCCACCTCTACTCCTTGCATCCTCACCATTCCTCTATCCTTCCTCTCATTCACAAACATATATTCTGTCTTAGTCCTGCTGACCTTCATTCCTCTTCTCTCAAGAGCATATCTCCATCTTTCCAGGGTCATCTCCACCTGTTCCCTACTCTCACTACAGATTACAATGTCATCTACAAACATCATAGTCCACGGGGACTCCTGTCTGATTTTGTCTGTCAACCTTTCTATCACCATTGCAAATAAGAAAGGGCTTAGAGCTGATCCTTGATGTAATCCCACCTCCACCTTAAACGCATCCGTCACTCCCACCGCAGAACTCACCGCTGTCACACTACCCTTGTACATATCCTGTACCACTCTTACATACTTCTCTGACACTCCCGACTTCCTCATACAATACCACAACTCCTCTCTAGGCACCCTGTCATATGCTTTCTCTAACTCTACAAAAACACAGTGCAACTCCTTCTGACCTTCTCTGTACTTCTCCATCAACACTCTCAGAGCAAACATCACATCTATAGTGCACTTTCTCGGCATGAAACCATACTGCTGATCACTAATCATCATGTCCCTTCTTAACCTAGCTTCCACTACTCTTTCCCATAACTTCATGCTGTGACTGATCAGTTTAATCCCTCTGTAGTTACTACAGCTCTGCACATCACCTTATTCTTAAAAATTGGTACCAAAACACTTCTTCTCAATTCCGCAGGCATCCTCTCACTTTTCAAGATTTCATTAAACAATCTGGTTAAAAACTTCACTGCCATTTCACCTAAACACCTCCATGCTTCCACAGGTATGTCATCTGGACCAACAGCCTTTCCATTCTTCATCCTCTTCATAGCTATCCTTACTTCCTCCTTGTTAATCCATTGTACTTCATGATTCACTATCCCCACAACATCCAACTTTCTCTCACTCTCATTCTCTTCATTCATCAACCCTTCAAAGTACTCCTTCCATCTCCTCAACACACTCTCCTCGCTTGTGAGTATGTTTCCCTCATTATCCTTTATCACCTTTACCTGCTGCACATCTTTACTAGCTTAGTCCCTCTGTCTAGCCAATCGGCACAGGTCTTTTTCTCCCTCCTTAGTGTCCAACCTTTCATACAACTCTTTATATGCCTTATCATTAGCCTTTGCCACCTCTCTCTTTGCCATGCACCTCATCTCCTTTTACTCCTGTCTACTTTCTTCATCTCTCTGACAATCCCACTTAATAGAAAAGTTGTAATAAGAGAATAACATGATATTTAAACCTATAAACAGGTATAAAATCCCAAATGAAGTTACATGCAGACAAATTAATAAAACCAATATTGTACCTACATGGGTAAATACCCTTACACATCAGAAATAGAAAACACAGTTGTTGAGCCTAAAGAATAAAGAATGCAAGTTTTTTTATATAAAAATGGAAGTAAAACATAAACGATTTCATGTCAGGACACTGAATCAGATGGGTGAGAAGTGAATAAAGAGAATCCAAGTTGGCAGAGAATGTATTAATTTTATTCAGTGTAATTCCTAAAAGCCTACACCTTAGAAGGGATAAAGACTGAAACAAGAAACAAATTAGCACTTCAGCATTTAAAAGAATTTTGTCATGCAAATTCATAAAATGAAATCAGTGACAATATGAAAATGTCACCATCCTGAGGAAGTCCTACCAAAGTCATTACTAATTAGGGTTCTGCTTGTTCATGAGCCTCACCAAGAGGCAATATAAACAAAGGGTTACATATACTGAAATATGTACAAACTATGATTTTAGCTGTGTGTCATGCCAAGCAAATATAGAAAAATAATTCAGATTTACTCATGCAGGTTTTAGAGTTGCCAGCACAACCATGGACAGAGTGCAGTGCTTATTTCTGTGGTCCTTTAGCCAATTACAAGTTGTTAAAAAAATAATACAGGATAATATACTCTATTCTTTACAGATGGTCAAAGCTACTTGCTTATTGGGGCCAGATATATCAGGAAGTTTACTTTGTAGAATAGCAATGGCATTAAGTGAGGCATTAATGATTGTGTTTAAAAAAAACATTAGGTACTGGTTGTGTGCTCCAGGACTGGGTTAATTTGCAAGTGATACCTAAACATAAAGGAAGGTTTAGGTTTGAGATGGTGAACTATTGACCTATAAGCTTAACATATATTGTACAGCACAGTTTTGAATGCTGTTTATTACAAATTTTGATAAGGACAAATAAATATGGTAATGACATTGATGAAACACACCATGGTTTCATGAGGGTTAGATACAAATTGACAAGTTAAACACCCTTTATAATGTCTAAAAATGTAGATCAAGGAAAAGACAGTGTAGTTTCATATTTGGATGCAACCAAAGCCTTGATATATTATTGTATAATGTTATCATATGCAGTCTTACATTGTATAATGTTATCATATGCAGTCTTACATTGTTGTATAATCTTCACTAGCTGAGAGCTGATCTATGTGTTGTACAATGTATTGCAAAATGGTTGCATGATAGAAAACAGAGTATTAATATGTGAAAAAAATAATTCATGTGTATCCCAGGGATCTGTCCTGTGACCAGTTTTGTTTAATACAATTTTCTTCAGCTTCTCTAGCTTTACATAGTTTTTTTCTATTTGGGTAATGATGCTGATGATTTTAAAATTCATGCCCTTTTTGACAAACCAAAATGCTGCCAGCCCAGCTACATGGAATTTTGTAAATAATTATGCACTTGAAAATATTAATATGATTTATATAGAGAATTGTGAGGCTGCCAGCCCACTTATCTGGAATTTTGTAAATAATCATATGTCATTTGTGAATATTAATATGATCCATAGGCTTGTCTTACAAATGTAAGAGGACTATATGTTATGTGTATATTAAACTACTGGTGCAGAAGTGTATGTTGAACTGTATGTTATGTACTGAGCTTCAAGAATGTAACCACAATGTATCCTGCTGGAAAAGAACAGAAATGTATATGGACTATGTGCCTGTGTAAATGTGTGTTTTCATTGTGGATGTTGGAACATACAGATTTAATTTACAAAACCTCAAGAAAATAAGTGAAAATTGTTTTATGATCCTGTTATCTCTGTTTCAGCTAAGAGCAGACACAATGTCTAGAATTGGAGGTTTTCATACTGTCTTGAAACAGAAATAATTACTAGGTTTCAAATGTAAAAGTGTTTTTAACTGTTTTACGACTTCCAGTTCTATGCAAACTTCTAAGAGATATGTACCTCTGACACAGAGGTGCTAAATTCTAAGTTTCTGTTAGCCTGGGAACTGAAGGCAGGTGACAAAGAGTGATGTCATCCTGGCTAACCCAGCAGTAATGTGTATTATTAATTTAAGAACTATCTCAGAGAGTGAGTTTGTGCATTTTGTATCTTGTCTTGGATCTAGAAACATCCATTCAGCACTTCTCATCTACATTTGCCTTGCTCTGTAAGTAAGTCATTTAGGGCATAGTATTTTTTAGATATAAATAAGAATATAGTAAATATTAGTTTAGATATTTTCTGTATTTATATGAGACTGTCCTGCAATGTTGTTTTAAAATATTTCCTGTGATTCTGAACTCTGTAGTCACTGTGCTGAGTTATTGAATATTGTCTTGTTCTTTGATTTATTATTAACTATATGTAAACATTTTAATTGTGGATGGTTTGTTTAGAGGTATTTAAGCTCTTAGAGTACGTGTATATGTATTTGGTGACACTGTATAGGCCACTCCTAGATAGCCTTCAAGTCTTGGTCACACTTACCATTTGGATAATAGTAACATTACACAGTAAGACTGGACACCCTTTAGTAAGGGCCTTAAAAGCAGTTGATAAGAGCTGGCTGGTGGCAGCAATGACTACCCTATAGTCTAGGCAGAAGGGGACATAGCTAGTAAACCTGTTCCAGCCTTCCTTAGGAGTGTCTGTGAGTTTGTATATAAGTCAAATCTCATAGTGTGTATGTCAGCTACTTGGGCAGGGACACAAAACACTAGTTGGACAGAGAGGGTGCTGGAGGTTTTGGCTTGGCCACTCAGCTGAGATCTCAACCCTATAGCTGTGCTAATGGGTAGTCTTATTGGGGACCTGGAGAAAGAGGGAGAAACCAGCCCCAGACTGACTGTGATCTCTGTGTGCTCTTAAGGGAAATTGTACTTTACTGTGTGTGTACTTGTCATCCTCCCAAGGTGTACATCCCTCACTGGTGCTAATGATGAGGATTGAGGCTCCTTGTTTACTGGGCCAGTGCAGGAGCTTCACACCCTTATTTGAAATAATGGAGTTTAAAGCTTGTTAAATAATCACCTGGCCTGAAATAAACTTAAGGACATCCAAAGCAGTTTATGAATTATAATTCGTTAGTGTAAGGTAACAACTTTTGGCCTCAAATATAATTCAATAATCATGTATGATCACCATCTTGAAATGTTAAACTGTCTGAGAATACAAATTGACCAAGGACTAAATTTTAAAAATGTGTTAAACATGAAGTAGAAGACATTGAGACAATTAGGACTGTTATTTTGAATAATAAAACCAAGAGAAGCTTCTGTGGTATATCCTTCACACACACACACACACACACACACACACACACACATATATATATATATATATATATATATATATATATATATATATATGGTTACACCTATTCTTGAGTACAACTCTGCCTTTTGTTACTTAACAATAGGAGATCTGCAGAATTTGGAGATCATGCAGAGAAAATTTTCCAAAAGGCTAAAAGGTTTTATATGTCAAGCATATTGCAAGAGGCTTTAGAAGTTAGTTATTCAGTTACAGGTATTTATTTATTATGACTGAGTTATGCTTTGCTCTTAAAGCTGTGGGGTCTGTTGAATTAAGAGTGGATTTAGGCCTTCAGTTAAAAACAGATCTAGATAACATTAGACCCAAAGGTCCACTTTTATATTTGATAAAAGCAAGACTAGGAAAAGGGACTCTTATTCCATAAATAAAGACTATATTGACATACTTTAGTTACCACTGAACATACATTTGGCAACATCACATGGAGTTTTTAAAGTAAGTCTAGATGATTATACAGGAATTAGAAAGTACATGCATGGGTTCATAGCTTCATACTACAGCGTTGATCAGGTAGGTTATTTGTAGACTGGCATCATGAGTCCACTCCATCAGTGCCCTACAAAATGAAAAACAACATAATTTCATAGCCTTTCAATGAGAGTTTGAGGGGCCAGACCATGGTGAATTTATGGTTTCTCATCCATTCATCCAGGCTACCCACGAAAAGGGTTTACTTTACATCTAAGGAAAGTCTATTCCATAAATCAGGATTTTTTTTTTGAGAAAGAGCTCTATCTCACAAGAATGTCATATTTATGTTGAGATGGAAGTTTAGTTCCTTTAAGCATGTGTTTAGAGTGGTGGTTGTTTTGAGAATGTGTAGGAAGTCTCGTTGTTGAAAGACAAGGCTTTATAGATGAGGCAGAGGTCTGCTCTCAAGAGTCTGTAGGAATCAGAGAAGAGAGAGCTTTAAGGTGATCTATGTATTATAAAGAAGATTTATCTTTCATAATCATAGAGATGAAATGCATTTTTTGAGCCATATTTCAGACAAGTACGTACCGAAAAGGGTATGATATTTTCTTACGAGTCTGGTTTGAGAGGAGTACAGGGAGGTGATAACTTCCCCTGACCTAGAAGATACACCCCTAGTAATCATTCTGGCTAGGTAAAAGGATTGCTTAATGTCAGTTGATACATGGTGATCAAAGGATACTTCATTGTCAACAAAAGTGCCAAGGTCCCCAATAACTGTGTCAATTTTTCAAAGGGGGTATCATCTATGTGGTAGGTGCATGGGTGTCCATGTTTGCCAAAGGACACAGCACTACATTTCCTGGCATTACGTTAGGGCCATGATCCAGACACCACTTGCTTGTATGGATTAGGCCCTCCTGAGGAATCTGGGTGTTAGCTAGAGAGTTTTACAACTCCAAATCTGCATTCATCTGCAAAATTGGTCATCTACAGGCCCTTAACATTGGTTATGACATCAGAAAAGTAAATACTGAAGAGAAGTGGCCCCAGGACAGATTCCCAGGGACCCCAGTAATAAAGACCCTTTTCAGTGAGAGAATGCACCCTACACTAATAGACTGGGTTGTGTCAATAAGCCAGTTTTCTATTCAATGGGTGACATAGAGGTTTGTTGATAATGCTAAAATGTGGGGTGATATCAAAGGCCTTGGTCAGGTTGAGGTAAGCATTATGAAGTTGTTTGCTTACATAATGCCTCAGTGACTTGTTGAAACAAGCCCATTTGAACAAGTTTAGGAAACATGATCTACCTTTAGCGAACCCAAACAGGTTTGCATCAAGGGATTGTAGACTGCTGATATCTTTGTTAAAGTTCCATAATTATGTGCTCTGTTGCTTTATAGATAAGGCTGGTGAGGGTTGTAGGTCCATAGTTTCCAGGGTCAGTTGTTAATCCTCCCTTGTGGAATAAGATGACTACAGCTGTTCTCCACACCTTTGGTATGATTCCAGTGGAAAGGCTGAATCTGAAAAAGGTTCAGTAGCACATCTATAAGGCTGTACTTGGAGCTGACAAGGTGGCCACCTGGCACACAGCCTGAACCCATGGAGCTAGTGTTTTGTCCTTGGAAAGCTTCCTCAGGACTTGCTTTAAGGTGATCTGTGTGTGTGTGTGTGTGTGTGTGTGTGTGTGTGTGTGTGTGTGTGTGTGTGTGTGTGTGTGTGTGTATGCTAATATGCGGGGGAAGGTTAATGGGTGATAGTTATATTAAGGTGGGTTAAATTTATCTGCTTGTATATAAATTATGTCTTTTGGGGATGAGCGAGTCTTAGTGTTATGTATTAACTCAGTACATTGCTGGGTATCACTTCTAAGGTTTCTGACAACTGAAAAAAGCTTTCTGGTGATTCTTGACATAGGTTAAAGTTTTCAGTTCATATGTACCTTTGGATGATTTGATTTTGCTTCTGAGTTATTAGCTAATCTTTTTGAGTTCAATTTTAAAGGTCAGTGTGCTAAGTTGCCTCTTATGGACAGTACATTTCTTCTCTTATTGTATAGTTTGTTTATCCTAGGGTTCCATCATAGGGGTTTATTCTTGAACTTGCAGAAGGCTGATGTGATAATGTATGCTTTTAGGTGTACCCAACCTATATCTTTAAAGCCTTTGAGGTTTTGGCTTAAATTTCATTAAGCCAGTGATTGGGCATTTACAAGAGGGAGGTTGACATAATAGTTAAGATATTTGCCTTACAGACACAAGGTGCAGGGTTTGATTCTCACTTGGATTAATTGACTAGGGTTAAAATAGCCCACAAGGGCCTAGTACTAATCTATGAACCTATGAATCTATAATAAGATTGTAGTGATGAGGAATAGATACAATATTTTTGATCCCCTGGTCGGCACAGGAACTAGTTAGTCAAGGAACAAGCGTTGATGAAATCCAGGAAGTATTGTTCATACTTATCTGTGTTAAGATAAGTTTCCCAGTTAATGGAAAGATAGTTGAAACCCCCCCAGGATAATAGTGTTAGGTTCAATGGAAAGGGATTCCAATTTGTTTAGATATGTGTCATGGTTACAGTTGCTATGGAGGCAGTACAGCAGTTGGCTATGATGCAGTACAGATTTTTAGTGACAGTAAGTAGGATATGGAGGAGGTCAAGGTCACTGTCCTACCTTAGAAGTCTAGATGTAATTTGGCTTCCTAGGAATATGACTACACACTCTCCAACAGCACAGTAATTTTTGGTGGTGGTTCTAAAAGACTTGTAGGGATTGAAACATAGCACTATGGAGGTGCTATCGCTATGCTGATGTCATGTTTCAATAACTATGCAGATAGCTGTATTTTTGGGCCCCATATTGAAAAAATGGCACTTGAAATGCCGAATGGTGACAAAAAAAAAAAAGATTGAAAACCTAGGAAAAGAGAAAATCTCAAAGATCGCTCTAGTACTTTAATCTACTTTTTTGAAGGGGGGAGCAAGTATATTTGCATCCCCCAAAGTTATATATACCAACTTTGAGATCACCATACCTCAGAGAAAAGGGAATATTCCTAGATATGGCCATCTTGGCAAAGTATATACAAGTCCATTTTTCAGTCATTCAGCCTCTGAGTTTTGGGATTAGCTGTAGCAGGTGTTGACATTTCAAATGGTTAAGATATTTTTCAGGGTCAGGGAGGCCTGTATGGAATGCAACTTCTTATTCTTATTTAGGCTTCTAGAATTAAGTAATGCTAATTTTATATAGTGTTGGTTTTGTTTAACTATGTCAGTAGTTTGAGGAGCTGACCTTGGCAAAAAAGGCACTATGGGTTAAGAAAACTTTTGGCCAATATACAAAATCTGTGAGGAGAGGAGTGCAAGCCATTCCTAGAAAAGCAGGTAGGGTTGTTACATATCTCATCCCAGGCTGATATGTAGTGGTTCCCCTTAGAAAGATACCAATAAATAAGCCAGTAGTTAGTCAGTTATCTTTTGTTTGTATTGTGGCATCATTTTTGGTGGGAGGGTAGGATGCTATTCAAACACAGTTCACAATAATTTCAGATAGTTATTCTAAAATCTTCATCATGTTCCTCTTCATATGATTCAAGGAGGTGTGCCTGAAGTCATTCATGCAATGTGAAAGGATTTGAGGGGCCTAGTGGCATGACAGATCCTGTCACCTGAGTGAGAACGTACCATCACCCAACCTTGTCAGTGGTGGGCTTGTGTCTCTTACTATAGAATAACCTATGACTGAGATTTTATCAGATGTGTTGGCTCAGCCTTGCTGTCTGTTGGCTTGCAAGCTGGGTGACCCCATTTTGCTCATCTTCTGTTTGTTGTGTCTACAGATGTTGTTTGCTTGTGAGTATGAGGCTGAGAATTCATAGTGTACCCAACCTATATCTTTGAAGCCGTTGAGGTCTTAGCAATAATTTTTACCTCAGCATAAAATGGCGTATTTGCTGATTTAGGACAAGATGGGCATGCTTGAGTGAGGAGGGTGTCAGTACTAACAACCTGGATGGTACTGATTAAGTTTAAATGAGAGGCTGTCCTTCAAGGTTGGTAAATGGTTGCACTTCTGACATACAGTTTCATTTATTGGAAGAAGCGAATGGTATCCAAAGGTTAAATTGCCTCAGGGTACCTAGGGCTATCAGACTTGTTACAGATGGCATGGTAGACTGTGACCTCATATCTCATATTGTCTAGTGTGTAATGAGCACACTGATGAGGTTTGTCGTATGGAAGGTTATTTTATATTTATTATGAGATAAGGTGTGCTAGTGAAGTAAAGCAGCACAGTAAAGACAAAAAAGGCATAAAAAGTGAGGTAGAAGTGACGTACAAAATGCTTTTCCTCTTGCCCAAGAGGGCCTTAATATTACCCCCTCGTTGCCCAACTGTGACCTGATCTATATTAAGGGTAATATTAAGGCCCTCTTGGGCAAGAGGGAAAGCATTTGGCAAATACTTACAGATGCTACTAAAGAGCCTGGACTTAATAAACATATTTCAATTAAACCTATATTGCAATTAAGTTAACGCTAATGAATACATAAATAGGATGATTGTACAGTAGAAGGTTATCATACACGATTTTACATATATTTACATACATTTGTACACAGTTGCATATTTATTTATATGATCATAGGTTTTGAATGTGTACATTTGTTATTTTTTTTTATATTCACTTATTGTACATATGTATATGTTATTATTGTTGTCTAGGGAGACAATGGATTGTTTTTTTAGGATCATATATTATATTTAACCTTAAATATAATATTTATGAGATTCCATTTTTTAAATTAGTTTTTAAATGTGCTTCTTATAAAGCGAGGAATGGTATATTGTATATTTATAATAGATTTTTATTTATTTATTATTATTTTATTTTACATTTGTTGACCGGGCTAGTCTAACTGGATACATGTCCATTTTCAGTAGAGGACTGGGGAGATAAGCTCCAAGATTAACTATGATGTTAACAAGATAGCAAAAATAAAGGTAACATTAACAATACAAAAACAAAGTCATATTTACAATTCATATTACTGGTTTTCACAGTAAAAAAAAGAAAAATTCAGCAGAGTACAGGCATAAGATAGCATGTTAGTACAAAACAAGATGTTCTAGAGGGAGATAGTATTGTGGTTAATAAGGAAGGAAATTACAGCTAATGAGATGGAGGGGTAGGAAGAGCAAAGTAGTTAGAGACATATAACTAGTCAGGTTTAGTACAGGGGCATAACCAGTGTATTCTGAGGAACACTTTCAATTTGTTTTTGAAGCACGATAGAGAGGGAATTGAGGAGAGTTCACTGGGGAGGAGATTCCAGGCTTTTCCAACTGTATTAGAAAAGAGGGAGTCGCCTGCCTTGTTGTTTGGTGTAGTGGTAAGTACTAGAAGTCTCTGAGAAGACCTTAAGGATTTCAGGTTTTTATAGGGAGTGATGAGTGTGGATAGAATAGGAGTTTTGGAAGGTTTGTAAAGAGTGTTGTGGGCTATGGATAGTTGATGGAATTTAATCAGATTTTGTAGTTCAAGCCATCCCAGCTGCTTTAAATTAATGCAATGCTGGGTTCTAAATGGGTGTCCTGTAGCAAATCTGGCAATGTTATTGTAGGACATTTCCAATTTGCTAAGATTATTTTTGGATAGATTGGTGAAAATGGGAGAGGCATAAAGAAGTGAAGAGATTAGATGAGTGTGTGCTATAGTAGTTTTTGCTGAAGGTAGGAGGAAAGATTTAATCCTATAGAGAGAGACTAGATTTTTGTTGACAGTTTTTATAGTATTGTTGATATGGATATCAAAGTTTAGATCATTGTCGATGGTGATACCTAATAGTTTGGGGGAAGTTTGGGGGATATAGTAGTTTTATTGGTAGAGATAAGTGAGAAATCAAGAGGAGAGGACTTATTGGTGGGAGAGAAGAGGAGGAGTTTAGTCTTTTTGGGGTTAAGGAGACGGCATCTATGTGTGAACCATTTTTCAACTGTGTTAAAATACTTGTTGGGTAAGAGATTGAAGTTCAGAAGAGGTGGTAGCTGAGCATATCAGAGTGGAGTCGTCTGCATATTGAATGCATGTGGCTTGGGGGATGGCAAGGTGAAGGTCGCTTGATAAATATGGAAAAAAGTAGAGGACCTAGGATGGAACCTTGGGGGACACCAAGGTTGATGGGCAGGTGAGAGGAAAGAGACTTGTGCCATAGTACGGCCTGCTGTCTTTTATCAAGGTAGACTGGAACCACTTTATAGAAGATTTATCTAATGACAGGGATTCCAGCATTTTGATAAGGATTTGATGATTTACCATGTCAAAAGCTTTAGACAAGTCTATGGATAGTGCTGAAGAAAGGTTGTTAAGATTGTGGTTTTTGTTGATACAATCTGTGAAGGAGAGAAGGGCTGTGGTAGTGCTATGTGAAGGTCTGAAACCATGTTGACAGTTGGAAAGTAAATTATTTTGGGTTAGATGGTCAAGTAATTGTTTATGAATGCATTTTTCCATGATCTTTGCCAAAGGTGAGATAAGGGCAATGGGGTGGTAGTTGGAGAGTTCAGTGGAGTGTCCGCCTTTATGGAGGGGGATAATATGGGAAATTTTCCATAAACTGGGGATATGACTTTCGGTAATAGTTCTATTGATCAGAATAGAAATGGGATAAGCAATAGCTTTGGCTGATAGTTGTAGGAATTCAGTGGGTAGTTTGTCTGCTGAGGGTGAACATGGTTTTAGTTTCTGTAAAAGGGTTAGAATATATGTTGTTGGGACAGGTTGAATATGAAAAGTAGGGGGTAAGGTTGATTTATAGGAAGGCAGAGTGAAATTATTGGGTGATAGTTGACTAGCTAGAGTTTGTATAGCATTAGTAAAAAAGGTATGTATTAAAAGCATTAGCTGTATTTATTGGATTTTTGTGGTCAGTATTTTGAGGGTCTGGGGTAGTAGATTGACCAGGACGAAGTAGCTGGTTAATGCTAGCCCAAAATTTTTGTGGGTTGTTTTGATTAGTTTGTTGGGATTGCAGGTAGTAGTTTCTTTTATCAGATATTATAGCTTTCTTGGTTTCATTTCTTAGTTGTCTAAATGTTAGTTGGTCTATATGGTTTTTAGTCTTCCTCCATTTTGCCCAGAGTTTGTTTCTAAGATTTATTTTGTGTTTCGTTTCTTTTGAAAGCCAGGGAGCTGATTTGGTTTTGAATCTAATTAATCTAGTTGGAGCATGGGGGTTGAGAATGGCAAGGAAGTTGGAGTTAAAGTAATTAATGGCTTCATATAAAGGAAGGTTAAGTAAGGGAGACCAGTTGCACGCTCTTAGTTCCATTTGGAATAGTTCAGGGTTAAAGTACTTTTTGGATCTGATGTTTTTGACAGATGTTGGAATAGGAAAGGTGATTTTATGTCTGATGATATATGTAAGAAAATGGTCACTTAAGTCATCAGGGAGGGTTCCTGAGTCATAAATGTGAGGGTGATGGTTTATGAGAATCCAGTCTAATAAACTAGATTTCTTGTTAGGTTTATTTATTCTGGTAGGGGAGGCAATGGTTTGGGAATACCCATATAGGTTGACATGGTTTGTGGGGAGGCTGCTGCAGTAGCAGCTCCAGTCAATGTTAGTGTCGCCTAGGATGATGGTTTCTTGGGGCAGGTTTTGGGAAAGCCAGCAAAGAATGTTTTCCATGGTGGCAGTGTTGTTAATCTTTAATATATTTTTAATATGTACTTATATATTAGCTTCTCATGTCATGAAAAGTTCAATCTAATTTGATAACAATATTTTTAATATTTATAATGTAGGTTCTACAGAATATTATTTAGGAATTTAAACTGTTTATTTATGCGTATGTGAACACCATCTCATGGTTTTGTAGGAATTTGTCACTTTAAATATTTAAATATTTTAATGGAGTTTATTTGGCACCAAAAATACTTTAAATATTATTTAGTATTGTGTACTGGTGTTCTAATGAAGCCGCGGTGGTGCAGCAGTAGCGTTGTCACCTCACAGCAAGAGGTTCTCCTGTTCGATTCTCGGCTGGAGCTCCTTCTGTGTGGAGTCTGCATGTCCTCCTCGTGGTCGAGTGGTGTTCAAAAGACAGGTATAGGGCGTGCCTTCATTGAAGGTTGGGTGTCGAGCTTGCACCTCGGCACAGTAAAAATCTACTGCCAATCATTAGCTGACCGGAGTTCCACTGTGGCGACCCCCTAACCGGGAAAAGCCGAAAGAAGAACATTGTATACTGGCGTTCTGATGAAGTCCACTTTTATGTGGATGAAAGCACTTAACCTGGAGGTATAACTTGTGATGTTTTGAATTTATTAAACGTCTTTGTTCATCACCTGTCCATGCTTTGACTTTACTTTCAGTATTGTTATCCATTACTGAATTGGGTGTTCCAGCTGATCTCGGTGAAAAATCTACCATACACAGATAGGCTAAAAGCCCTATTCCTCTATTCTGTTTCATACAGACTCCTCAGAGATGACCTCTGTCTGACATACAAGGTGATCTCAGACCCCACCTTGATGGGACTGCTGCATATCCGCAAGTCAAGCTCCACTCGAGTAACCCACACATGTGGCCTCAACTTGTCTGCAACATCAATAGAACTTATTGGTGGGACAGTTTTGTGTCCTAGAGACTCTCCCATCTGTGGAATAGACTCCCTCTCCACGTTAAGCAGAGTACCTCTTTACCCCTTTTTAATCACAACCTGGATAACTGGATGGGAAATAGAAAATACATCCCTGAGATTCCACCAGTGTCTCTGCTGGACAGGGCCATCAGGTGCTGATTTTTCTATACATGGGCTAAACTTTTGGCTAGGCTTATAAGGGCCTCAGGGCCAATAGCCTAGTAACTTCCTGTGATCCTATGAAACTTGTGAACATTTATTAGTTTTTATTGATTGATAGAATAGTTATACAGATAGTTAGTTGTTTTCACTCCTGCAATATCATTTTTCCAATCATGAATAAAGGGGATGGTTAATGGGTAAAAATTCAGTGGGCGACAACTTGATGATTTTTTCCAAATACATGGCATTCATTCACAGGTACGAGTTTTCTTCACAGCCATATGCTAATGGACATGTTACAAGGTTTACGCTTTTAGAAACAGAACAGCTGTGAGATAACTAAGTGTTTGAATGTAGGAGTTATCTCAAAAGCATGTTTATTCAAGGAGGCAGAGACGCTGGCCCATTGCACAATGTCTGGCATCCTCTGTGTTGATTATATTATGCATTTAAAACACCCACTCAAGCCTTCGACCAACCCCTAACCTAATATTTTCCAAGAACATATCTGGTATTATCAGCCCCTTCAGATATTAATAGAAATCTTGAATAATCCTGACTTAACTCAATGACTACCATTATGCAGATCCTGGATAGATAGTTTAGTTACGACTCTACATAACTGTAAAGGGCTAGCATCATAAACACATGATTTTGTTTGTTAGAATTGGTTCTATAGGTTTCATATTATAACCCACAATTGTTTTCTTTAACTAGCAAGACAAAGTTGCTGCTACAAGCTCATTAATATTAGTAGAGGTTTTTCAGCTGTCACTCAGATTGGTCAGCCATGTGCTCTGATGTCCTATGATTGATTCAAAATATTCCCCTGAATAAAGCAGGTTATTTCAATGAAGAAATGAGGAATAGTTTGAAAGCAAACTGGCAACTGTAGTTTTACTGCATACGTTATAAATAGTCTAATATTAATGATAGCAAATGAGAATTGGATTGCGTGTGAAGTTGTGTTCACTTTGTATTAGTTCTTATCCTGTGCAAATTCTTTTTTCTTCCAACCACAACAGATGAGCTATCTATTAGACGAAAGCGCTCATCTGTTGTGGTTTTATTACCAGTGTGGTGGTTTGGACTTTATTTCTTTACTACTTGGTTTGGTATCAGTTCCATTTTCTGCAAATTCTTTTTTCCCAAAATACCCCTCACAAGTATAAATATATTGCTTCTCTCTCATTTAACCCTATTTCTCTTTCTATTACTAAATCATACAGTGCTCAACTCTATTTCCTCTCTCTCTAAACCTAATCCGTCACATCCTTCCAGTCTATCCCATCAAACAGCTACTCAGATATATTCCCCACCCTATTTCATATAAGTCCACTACTTTTCCCTAAGGTAATATTTCTACATTTACAACACACTACCCTCTAGCAGATTAAGAAACTCACTACCATCTACTTGTCCTCCCTATATTTTCCAACTTACCCCTATGCGGTGATGTCCATTCTCACCCAGGATCCACTTCCTCTCTATCCAACTCCACTAACTCCTTTAAATCCTTAAATATTGTTACACTAAACTTCCAAAGTATCCATAACACAATCACTGATTTTCATGCCTGGGTATCCCACAATCAACCAGACATCATAGCTGCTACTGAGACCTGGCTAAAACCCAACATAAAACACTCTGAATTTCTCCCTCCAGGCTTCAGTGCCATAAGGTCATATAGACTTCATAAAAAGGAGGTGGTATTGCACTTCTTTTCCCTAACACCTACAATACAACCCCGTACTCAAATACTATTCCACAGTTCTTTAACACCGAAATTCTCATTTCCTTTCTAAAAATAAACAACTCCAAAAGAATATGTATCATAGGTCTATATATACCCCCTGGCAACAATATACCTATTCTGGAAGGCATCCTTGCTTGGATCTCTAATACACTTAAAAATGAAACCATCATTCTGGGAAATGTCAATATTAACTGGATAAACTTCTGCTCTAATTTCCTTTCCTCTAACATCAACCTATTTCATTTCACCCAACTCATCACAACTCCAACAAGGTTCAACAAGAGCAATAAGGAAGGTTCCATCCTAGACTCGATGTTGGGCACTGATCCAAGTAAAATCTCCACAGCTGGTACTCTGCCAAACACACTAAGTGATCATCTCCCTGCCTTTATTCATAGAACAGCTCCCTCCTTACAAAAGGAACATCATTACAAACAAATACGGAATCTGACCAAATCCAAACCACAGACATTCATCAATATATTAAAACATTTGAAATGGAGCATCTAGATGATGCTGTGAATTATTTTAATACAACATTCCTAGAAACTCTAAACAGTCTCATGCTTCCTCAGATAAAAAGAGTCAAAACCAACCATGCTCCATGGCTAACTAAGCCAGCTAAAGAACTAATGTTAACTAGGGACAAAACTTGGCAGCAATGGCTAAAAACAAAAAAACCCTTTAGACCTGTTGGATTTCAAGCAGCTCCAAAACCAGGTTAAAAAACAAGTAACCAAAGATAAAAATGAATATTATCTAAAGCTTCAAACCTATCACAAGCAGAAACCCAGAAAATTCTGGGCATCCATTACTTCTCTCCTAAGCCCTGGTACTAAAAGCAATCCATGTCCATACCCCATAAAACTCTATCACAAATAGCCAGTCTCTAACTCTTGCCTTATCAACAGTATATCAAACATTGCTGCTAACTTTGCCCAACCGTACTGCAGCCCAATCAAAAATAGCTCTAATTACAGTATGCCATTAAGACAATCTTCTCCTATTCACTATCCCTCCACTACGACCACTTTCAATTCTTCTGAGGCAACTACCCAGTTAACACCCATCTTCACCCTTAAACCTGTTCCCCAAGACTCTATATTAGGTCCCCTCCTATTTAACATCTTTATTAACAATCTTCACTCTTCTTTCAGTCAAGGATCTCTCATACAATATGCAGATGACTCTACTATTATCTGTTCCACTGATTTCATGTGTCATCTCCATTGAGACCTAATTTCATAACAATCAACTGGTACTTAATCAAAAAAAAAAAAAAACTACTCCTTTTTACCTCAAAGAAAAAAAAAATTCTCTTAATCAAAGCTCAGTTCACCATACAGCCTCAAAACAACACATTAATTGAAGTTCTTACACCAAGTTACTGAGAGTAATAATAGACAAACATCTAAAATTTGACCTGCACATAAAACATAATATTAACAAAACACAACAGAAACTAGGCATTCTCTATCAGTACAAGCACTTTCTTAACTCGTCCACTAGATAAACCCTTGCTACCATCTGCTTACTACCTTCTCTCATCTGTGGTGCCCCGTTACTCACTAACCTTCAATCCTCATTAAAAACTAAGCCTGAAACACACTATAATAAAATTGCCAAGTTTGCTACAAATGCTAAATATTCTGTCCACCACTGTACATCTCTACACTCCCCCAATTTGCTTGAACTCCCTCAACATCTCACCTACCAGCAATTGACAACAGTGCATAAAATAATCTACAGACCTTTACTACTCTGTCCTGCCATTAGCTCATTTTTAGCAACTGTCTACCCAAAATATTTCTTAGATCTGAAAATCAACCACTTTTGCTGATCCACAAACCTAAAGTACCTCCTGGTCAGCTTCTATACTCCTGTACTGTAGCCAGAACATGGAATGCTCTGCCTTTAACTATAAGAACTAATCAAATCTTAACATCTTTCAAAACTTCTTTACAAGACTATCTCTTCATCCTGGAACTGCACATGCATCAAGCTCTTACCTCTTAAATCCTGACTCCCTTTACTTCCTGAATATATTCTTACACCTTTCACTTATCTACCATACTGTTTCTTTTTAATTAACACTAGCCTACACAAACTCATCTTATAACATGACTTTTCTTTGGAAGAAGTTTATTTAATATCAGCCTTTTTAATTATTTTTCTTGTATCATACTGTAACTTATGTCTGTAATAATTGTACCAAATTGACATCTTGTTCAACTTTTACATTATGTAATTGTTAAATACTTGTCTATTTACATGCTTATTGCGGAACTTTTCTCCTCGGGCCTACACTGAAAATGGGCTTGTACTGACCCAGTGAACTATCTCGATAAACAAATGCCAATAAATAAATAAACATTGTATTCCATTTCAAATGCTTTCTCCAAGATGAGTATTTTAAGCTGGGGTGTGGGATTCCAACTCAGCTTTTTCATCTCACACCGAGACTTGTGGGAGCCCATACATGATGATATGTGTATGTCAGGTAGAAAGACAATATAATACATTAATAGGTGTTATTTTTGCATAATATATATTAAACAAAACATATGGTCATCAAACAATATACCCTTTAATATGCAACATCAATGATAATTCTTTTTCCAGTGCATAATGTTACAAAAAAAAAAATGAACTCAAGTCTGACTACAATGATGTCATAAACACTGCTTTCTGCTACCTAGTGGAAAGGTTGTTGTTGTCTTTATGCAAAACTATGACATCATAGGTCATCCAGTGTAAAAAAAGTGAGACGAGACTTACCCAGAAAGTTTATGGACAGACAGATAAATGTAAACAAAATCAAAACTGAATGTTCTATTAATTTTGAGTACTATGAAGAAAAATATGCACATTCTGATAAAATACTGGACTCTCTATCAGTTGTTTGACTTGATATTAAAGGTCCTGACACATAAGAAATAGGCTGCTATTAAAGCTGAATAAAAACAAATTTATAAATGTCAGTGTTGTACCTTAATTGCATTTTTCTGGGTGCTTCAGATCCCTGTACAACCTGATACAGGAGATAATGACACACACACACACACACACACACACACACACACACACACACACACACACACACACACACACACACACACACACCTTCTCTTTAAGTAAATAGACTGCAGGGTCTTCATATGCCAGGGAAGGAGGAATCCTCCCAGATAAAATAGAACATTAAACTTAATATATTTTCCCTGTAATCACACTTAAGTGTTCCTTTTTAACAAGGATTGCAGTTACATATTGAGAATTTCAACATGCATATAAAATAATGTAGATAGAATTTAATGCAAAATGCATGCTAACAAAATGCACTTAGTCTGTGTGTGTGTGTGTGTGTGTGTGTGTGTGTGTGTGTGTGTGTGTGTGTATGTTCTCGTTTGCAGTAATATGATAGTACAGTAATTGTTTAGAGAAATGTACCTCCTTGTAGTTGGGTTCACATCTAAAAGAAGTACAAAAATATATCATTTTGCAAAGAAAATAGAATTAATAGCTATAATTTCATATATCATATATGCATCTCTTCTATTTAACTTCTTTCTCTTACACTTAAGAAACATGCATGCACACACAAATACACACGCATACACACAAACACACACACACACACACACACACACACACACACACACACACACACACACATACACTACATATATATCTTCTATACTTACCTTGTCAGTCTTTGCCGTAATCCATACGCACACTCGCACACATGGATGCGCATGCACGGATATTGTTTAAAGAAAGTTTAAAGGTGATTGGGAGTAAAATTCCTGCATATAATACACATCTGAAACAATGGTTGAATAGCAAGCAAACAAAAGACAAACACAAAGGAGTAAAGTAAAGGAAGATAAAAGGAAATGACAAAGGGAACAAAATAACAAGTGAAGGCAAACATACATACACACAATAGAAAAGGGAGCGGAGGCACACAAAAGCTGAGAACAAAGGCCTGGAGGCAAGTGAATGCAAACAATGGGGACAGTGACAAGAGGCACAATAGCCTCAGTGTTTCCACAGAGACATTATCTCATGCAGTCACTGGCAGGTTGTATGGCATAGATTCTATTTTCAGTTCATGCTTTTGTTTGCGATTGTCCAATATTGCTTGCAGGCTTGCAGATAAACAGAGTAAATGTATGTGTGTGTGTGTGTGTGTGTGTGTGTGTGTGTGTGTGTTCTTCATTTATTTGTTTCTCAACCCAGCAAAAGAAAATAATACAGGTAGTATTTTGCACTATGCTTCCTTAAATGCTGTGATTATTAGGTGCCTAAATATGTTGATTTTGTTCATTTTTCAGGAAGAGTAATATTTTTATCTGCAGGCTTAGCATAACAATGACAGCTTATTTCTGTTGAATTCCTAATGCTGTGACTGAATAGGTAAAAGATTGCTAAAACTGCATAATAATGCCTTTGTTGAAATATGCACAATGTACAATAGCATTCTATGTTGAACAATAGAATAAAATGTAGTATCTTGGTTATTTTCTTCTGGATACATATTTTGCAGAAACAGAACACTTTTAAGAAGCAGAATATTCTGAAAGCAGGACTACATTATGAAAAAGTTGAGTTATCACAAGGTATTTTAGTAGGCAGATACAGAGCTTCTGGGAATAAACATTAATGCATGAGATGAAAAGCAGACATCTGACAGTCACCTGAAATAAGAAACGTGTTGTTGCCCAATGCAAATATATCATAAGAATTGTAATAAATGTAAAAAAAAATGGACTCCAACACAGATATACTTGTGAAACTAGGCAGCATTTACTTGGAAACTCAACAAAGGATAGTATGAGACTGGTGTTATTGTTGCAGTATTATGCCCCAAGCATTCTGCTTTGCTACTAGCCTGTGTTTATAAACAAATCCAGTGGGCTCAGGGACTGGTCAGTGAGGTGAAATGGAGGTAAAGGGATTCTAATACTACTTTTCTCTTGTTATTTTTGAGACACACCAGACTTTTGCACTGCCTCTGTTAGGGAAGGGTGATGATTTACTAAGGCTCGTTGTTTAAAAAACACAGGAAAGTAGAATATCATAGTGAGAAATTCTTCCACATTCTTTATATTTGAGGAGTGAATTAATGTAGATGGAACACTCATCAGTAGGACAAAATAACAGCTTGGGTGGAAAAAAGGCATAAAACACTTTCTTAAAATGGAATCTTACTCATAGCTAACAAAATGATGTGACTGACTTTCCTAGGTATTGGCAGATGTTTATGTATAATTCAAAGCTTTTATTATGTGGCAAATTGCTGCAGTATAGCTATAAATGCAGTTTAAGTTAAGAGTTAATGTTGTTACTTTCTGTTGAAATATTTCTCTTTCTTTACTCCTAGTGTAATCATGCTTGATGTGATGAGTGGTTAAGTGTCATCTACAAATCACCTGAGTTATTGCTACTCCTTTTACAAGTAAAACTGTGTAAAGTCCCTTCATATGATACCCTAGTTCTATGGGTTGACTGTCATGCTCAGTAATAAGCCAACAACACCAACCAATAGTTAGATAAGGAGTGAAGAAAGACGGCCCTTTCTAGAATGTGTTGTTGCCCTGATAAGGGAGCCCAACACCACTGCTACACACCATGGCATAAGGGAAGCAGGGAGGCAGGACATTGCCTGGAGAAGTATTATACAGATTTATGATATACAGCTAGAATTTTTTATTTCAATGGTGAAATTGCAAAGACAAAAACCTATACTAGAGGAATATGTATTTTTGTAGTTTTATCAGCTGTCAGAATTTTGGTATTTCATGGTGTGCAAAATGCAAGAGAAACTGCTGGTTAGCTTTCAGTAAAATTTATCTTTTCACCATCAACTTTATTTCACAGACAGCAAAGTTTCAGCAGGAGGAAATCAATTTACTGGTCTCCATCTAATGCATTTGCATATGATTATGTGAATCTTCTGCTTGTTTATGAAATCTGAAAAAAAAATTGTTTCACAAGACACTATACACAGCTTTTCAGCCTGTGACACTATGAGCAGAAGAAATCAAATTCTCTAAAGTATAGACCCTGTTTGTATATGGGACTGAAGAGCCATGTGAAGAGAGAAAAAGCTTAAAGGGACCTGATTCAAATAAATTTTCAGATAAAAGTTATGAGACAGGAAGTCAGCATAGGGTTACTGAGGAATAATCCATGTGCCTGAATGCAAACCTATAAATGCTTTATCTGAGTTTGATGATTAAGAAACCAAAATCGCTTAAACTAATAATTGTATTGTTTTAGAGCAAAATTTAAACTTTCTTGTACTTAATTTTTGATTCCATGAAGAATACAGTCCTTGGGAGATTAAATTTAATATGAAAATTACTATTAAATTGATAATGTAAAAGTTCTGAAATGATGTGAAATTAGTCAACAGATTTAGTAAAAAAATCTAATTGTAATGAAGAGGAAAGCTGTACCCAGGGAGTGAGCATTCTCCAAAGCTGTACCCAGGGAGTGAGCATTCTCCAAAGCTGTACCCAGGGAGTGAGCATTCTCCAAAGCTGTACCCAGGGAGTGAGCATTCCCCAAAGCTGTACCCAGGGAGTGAACATTCTCCAAAGCTGTACCCAGGGAGTGAGCATTCTCCAAAGCTGTACCCAGGGAGTGAGCATTTTTCCAAAGCTGTACCCAGGGAGTGAACATTCTCCAAAGCTGTACCCAGGGAGTGAGCATTCTCCAAAGCTGTACCCAGGGAGTGAGCATTCTCCAAAGCTGTACCCAGGGAGTGAACATTCTCCAAAGCTGTACCCAGGGAGTGAGCATTCTCCAAAGCTGTACCTACTTTGTGGAACAGCCCATACCAGGAAGTTAGGCTCAACAAAGACTATTCTGCCTTCAGGAGGCACCTCAAAGAACATCTCAAGGAAGCCTACACCTGTGTTTTCATGATTTGAGATAATGTTCTGCAGTCACCAGATTAGCCACATTTAAATGGAATGCTTCACAATATTTGCTGTAGTTAGACAGAAACATGTAACAGCAATACCCTGCAGTTGACACACTACGTCTCCTGCTTCACCTCTTCTCTAGCAATTTGAATGGTTAGAGCTCTTCATTCTTTTGCCTTTCTTACTATATATTTTCTCCAGTGCTTTAAATATTTTTTTATATTTGCTCTTTTGTTTTGTCATATTTTTTATAATTTAAGTGATTTGTGCATTTTGGGCTCATTTCGTGGATGAAAAGGGTCTATGGGCCAGCCTCCCTACCTGGATAACAAATATTAAACAAATAAATCAATGAATCAAAACCAGGTTCCACAACAGCGTACTGTAAATCCAAAAATGCAAAATGAATGCTGCAAGAGTAAATCTAAACCTTTTTAATGTCCTAAAACCAGAAGTTTTAGCACTTTTGTTCAACACCATTGAACTTCATCAGAAACTGGTTAAAAATAAAATAAGTCCCCTTATAGAACCTTTTGAAAATTGTGCCAAAAATTTTAAAGTGACATACATCAAATAAACATACACAAACCCATCACTTTAAAACACAAACCATTCAGGGTTATAAAAAATACAGCTATGAACTGAAATACATCTTATTTAAAATAAAACTTAAAAGGTTGTAAAAATAGTCACAATTCATTTATGAAATACAAGATGCTCTGATCTTTAGAGCAGTTTTCAGAGAAACCACATCGTTGATGCCAGGCAGGCTAGTGGCATTCAACAAAATTTGCCAAAAAACTCTCTTTTTTCTAGGAGAGTTTCCCAGTCACCAACTCTATGTTGCAATTCCACCTTTTCAAGTATGGAGAAGGAAAATTTCTTGAAATCATTACATCTTAATCTATGTCAAAAAAGGGCATTACACTGGTAAGACCTTTTTATAGCATAAGTGTGTTGGTAAATACGGGACTTAAGGGCACCAATGGTCTTTCCTATGTAGAAGGCAGGACAGGAGGAACAAAAGGCAATATAAACCACCCCTTTGGTGTTGCAGTCATTGTTTGAGGGCTTTCAATGAAACAGAAAGTTTTGTGAGATGTGACATAGGCTCAAATGAATATGACAAGAAACAACTATATAAGATGTCATCCTGCCAAACATTATTGTGTGCATGTAACACAAAAGCTGAAAGTATATACTTAACAAAAAAGCTGTTACAAATAAAAGGTGGGAATAATAACTTTTAGATATAATGACCCTTCAACCTATATTAAAAAGTGCAGAGTGCAAATAGCTATGGTACAGGAAACACATTTGGAAAGAAATGAGCATGTGAATTTGATAAAGAAAGGTTTTCAAGATGGCTGTTCAGTGGAGTACCTGGGGCAAAGGAGGACATGAGTACTTATATTAATTGCAAACAGAAGTCCAATAGTGATAGAAGAAGATAACAATGAAAATAGTAGATATATAATACTAAGGGGCTACTGGCAAGAGAGGAGGATTACACTGGCATGTAGTTATATTCCACTTAAAACTGCTATGATGCAGCTTAAGAAAATTCTGGGAGAAATAATCAGTTTTCAGCAGGGAATATTACTTATAGGTGGGAACTGGAATTTGATTTGCAGCAGGTAAGATGTGTCTGGGGGGCCCAGATAGGAAAATATAACAAAAGAGGGCAGTTTTTGAAAAAAAATCTAAATATTTGGCATGGAAGATAAAAATTCAGTAGCAGGAGTTCAGAGTGAATTTACATATTGTTCCCCAAGATACAAAAATTGGGCTAGGCTAGACAGAGCTTACATTTCACAGGAGCATGTGCACTTAATAGAAAGTTTTGATACACATCCAATAACTATTTCAGATCACACACTAATAATAACTAAAATAAAAATGCAGGGCAATGAAATAAAAATGAGACACTGGCACTTTCCCACCTATCTGTTGAAAAGAGAGGAATTTAAGGAATGGGTAGTGGAAGTTATTCAGGAGTTATTAGAGAAGACAGAAATTTCTTCTGAAAACATAGCTAGGGAGTGGGATAAAATTAAAATAAAGTTTACAAATAGAGTGGAATTAAAAGAAAGAGAGTTATGGATAAGAAGCAACAAGAATTATTTAGAGGGATTGCCAAATGTTAAAATATTGCAGAACAGATGGAATCTCACAGAAAAAGAAGAAGAGCAATTGCAGAGTGCTAAGCCAAAAATAAAGGATTACTCATATAATATGCATGAGTTTAGAAAGATTGCTGTTAAGCAACTGTTTTTGACAGAATGACAGAGCACAAAAATTTTTAGCACAACGATTCAGGCAATAGAAAGTAGAATGGCTTATTGCCAAGCTTAGGGAGCCTATAACAATGCAGATAACAAGAGATCCTGTAGAGGTACTAGAAATATTCAGAAATTTTATGAAAGCCTGTATAAAGCAGAAAAATATGGAGATCAAGAAAAGGTGCAAATGGAAATGTTTATGGAAGAATTAAATATGCCAAGGTTAGAGACAGATGAGGCTCAAATACTAATAATTAGGATAGGAGGATATGAGATAAAAATGGTGATGTATAACCAATCATGAGGAAAGCCCCAGGAATAGATTTTATTTCTGTGAAAGTTTGAAAGCTATGAGAGAAAAACTGCTAAAGATCTGGAAGGTTTTGCTTAACAGCATTTTAAGAGGAGGAGACATATCAACTTCCTGAAAGAAACTGGTGGTGGCTGTAATAACTAAAGAGGGTAAAAACCCATCAGATCCATCTTCAAACATGTCCATTTCAATCCTAAACCATGATTATAAAATGTTTATGTCTATAATGGCTAAAAGAATGCCAAATGTGATGCCAAACGTGATAGACATCTAAATAAAAGAGTAAGCAGAAGACACAGCCAAACCAATTAGTAAAATCTACAAGAAAGTCCTAGCCAAGCTAGAATTTTTAACTGTGTGAGTCCTTAAAACCTTTTGTGAAAGAAGATAATGGGAAATATGCAAATGATGCCTTAAGGACATCGGGGGTTTCAGCAGTTCTGAATGCCCATGACTTTTTTTTTCTTTTTAAGTCTATTAATGGATAAAATCAGACCAATAAAGCCAAACCTCACTAGCTGTGGAGATGCATGTTTCAGTCTTCAGAGTATACGTGGACTGTTTGGCTAAGCTTTAGAAACACAAGGTTGTTGTACCCAGCTGATGCCTATAACCATTAAGGTGCCTGCAAAATATCCCATCCAACAACTAAATAAAATAATAAACAGGAATCACAGCCAAACCAATTAGTAAAAACTACAAGAAAATCCTAGTCAAGCTAGAGTTTTTACTGTGTGATTCCTTAAAACATCTAGTAGAAGAGAATAATGGGATATATGCAAATGATGTGTTAGTGACAGCAGGCATTTCAGCTAAAAGCAGTTCTGAATGCCCATGGCTTTTCTCTTTTTAAGTCTGTTAATGGACAAATTCATGCCAATAAAGCCAAACCCCACTAGCTGTAGACATGCATGTTTCAGTCTTCTTATGACCTCATCAGCACAGCATAAGTGGACTGTTTGACTAACCTTTAGAAACACAAGATTGTTGTATCCAGCTGATGTTCATAACCATTAAGGTGTCTACAAAATATCCTAACAACTAAGTAAAAGAATAATCAGGACACACATCCAAACTAAAAGCTGAAGAGGCTACAGATCCTAAGTAGACCCTATTTGAGTTCTCAGCAGCTGATGTGGTGGCAAGCAGCTGTGGCCATGAATGGTCAGTCTGTGTCATAGCAATAACTTTAGGACCTACTGGTAGATGCCAATAATGGAATCCATAAAGATATGACACTGCAAAAATACTAAAATAATAATTGTAAATGCTGTAAATAGCTGTTTGGTGAAAAGCTTAATGTGTGTACAAGTAACATTACTAGCTGTGAAGAAACTATTTGACAAAAGTAAAAGCTCTGTAGTATCTGACTTGTATAAACTTTATTATGACTGAATGTTCTTTTTAAAACTAAGGAACCCATATGTCCACAAAATTAGTTAACTGCTACTACATAAAAGTGGGAAAAGGGATTGTGGATGGAAAGATGGATACATGGATGGATTGCCTCTGAAAGCAGATGTTTGGATCTCAAAGTCATCTTTAAATGTGTCTATAATTTATATATTTTACTGTCTTAATCATCTTTTATTATACTGAAAATGTTTGTTTTGATCTAGTAATTTCTCTAAATCTCGCTATAATTTGTAGAGCTTTTCTCCTTGGACCACTGTTGAAAAGTGTTGCAATAAAAATGCAAATAAATATATGACAGTGTCAAAATTAATTTTATAACATAGTTTTGCTAGATGGCAATAACAAAATTAATATACACAATTGTAGCAACATAGATTTGATAGCTATAAATATAAATACATTTTCATTAAGAGCCTTATACATACATTGAAAAGTAATATAACAATGTAGACAATGTGTTGATTTTTTTTTTGCATATGATATTTGCTCATGTGCCTGCTGACCAGCTTTCCCAAATGGACTTTAGCCTATTTGTTTTCCCAGATACTGGGTATCCTCAACAAGGGGCCATTTGAATAGGAGTGTCATCCAGGTAGCCATGGGTATTCTTTGTGCCCTGATGGGCATCCTCACAATGATGGTGGTTTATACAGGACTTGTTCCTCCTCAAGGTGGGAGACATGTAAGCAGTGTTACATTTGGGACTACTATGCTTTCTCTCAGGTACCTGTGGTGACATGCTTGACAAGCCACGCTGCTTCGCAAGGGACGGCTTGCACCTGTCACCCCTGGGATTCCGGATATTGGCTAAGGCTCTTGCCACCCCCATAGTGCCTTTTTTAGGCAAGGCTCAAATTCTAAACCTACCACCCTAGAAAACAAAAATGGGAAGAAACTGAGGGTAATGCTGCTCAATGCCAGAAGTCTAAATCTCAAAATGCACGCACTCGAGGCCCTTCTCAGTATGGAGAACATTGATGTCTGTGCTGTAACTGAAACCTGGTTCAAGGCTCCTGAGAGCACCCGGCACTATTAGGTTTTACCTCATATCATGCTCCGGCCCCAAAACTCGGACCACACCACAAAAGGAGGGGTGTATCCATATTCATAAAGGATACCCACACCTCCAGGTTGGTGGCAGCGCTTGAAACCATCCAGGTGCAACTAACCATAGGCAAAACTGCTCTACAAATTGTAGCATGCTACAGGCCACCCTCTCAAACTCAGGAACCCTACACAGCCTTCCTGAAGACACTGGAGGGTATAAATGTATCTCCAAACACCATCATATTGGGTGACTTCAACTACCCGAATATAGACTGGGAACATTACTCAAGCCCTAACTTTCTAGCCCAACGGTTCCTGGAGTTCATAAATTCAAATGCCATGGAACAGCTAGTCACTGTTCCCACGAGAGGAGAAAATATACTAGATCTCATTGTCACAAACATGGGGACAAAATGCTCCACACCGGAAGTATATCCCTCATTGGTGAGATCTGATCATAAACTAATCTCACTGGAAATCCACATCCCGCCCCCCCCCCCAAAAAAAAAGACCATAGTGAAGAACTTCTCTAAAGCAAACTTCACACTACTCAAGACTGGTGTGGTATCCTTCAAGGCCCCTGAGCCAGAGGAAACCACAACCCAAGCTGCGGAAGCCCTTACAAATGCCTTCTATGAACACCTTCAGGACTGCATGGATCAGGCAATCCCAAATAAAACCAAGACTCTTTCCACAAAGGGCAAACGTCCAGTCTGGTGGACCCCAGCCATTAACAAACTTTACAATAAGAGGAGAAAGCTATTACATGATAGAACAAAATCCATAAAAGGGAAGTCATCCCTGATCATTATTAGTAAATAAATACGAGCACTCATAAAATCAACTAAGGCCAATTTTGAGAGAAAAATTGCCATGGATTCAAAGGACAATCATAAGGCCTTTTTCAGCTATGTTAGGAACCTGGGTGGAAACTCCCAGATATGCTCAGAATTAGTCCAAAATGATACAAAAATAACTGAACCCACAGACATTGCCAACATACTGGCAGACAGGTTCAGTGCAAACTTCACCCCCCTCTCCCCCCCTAAAGGAGAGATAACTATCCCTGCCGAGTGTAGCGTCCCGGACATCTCAAATGCGCAGGTGAAAGCTGCTCTCTCTAAAGCTAAAAACACAGCATCAATGGGACCGGATGGTGTCCCCGGCTGTGTGCTATATGAGCTAAATGAGGAATTAAACCCACACATAAGGCAGCTGTTTAATCTCAGCCTTACCACAGGATACGTGCCCAAGGAGTGGCGGCAACTGTGGTCCCACTCCACAAAGGCAGCGCCTAGGACCCTGGTAATTACCGCCCCATAGCTTAACAAGTCTAGTCTGCAAAGCTATGGAGAGGATCATAATGGAGCTCATAAACAAAGATATAGGGGACTTGCAGACATTGGACCCGACCCAGTTTGGCTTTGTCAAGGGAAGATCATGCCTTTTGAACTTGGTCGACTTCTTAAACAGTCACCAAGGCCATTGATGAGGGAAAGGCAGTCCATACAGCCTACCTTGACCTTGCAAAGGCTTTCAACACAATACCCCACTCAGGTATTGTAGAAAAACTTACCAGCTTAAATGTAAACCCATATGTCACAAGATGGGTTGCAAACAGGACAGAACCCACAGAGTTAGAGTTGCTGGCGCTGTGTCAGACTCCAAGCCGGTCACAAGTGGTGTCCCACAGGGCTCGGTCCTTGGCCCCCTATTGTTTGGCATCTACTTCTCAGAAGTACAGGCCAACATGGGAGGACTTTGACAAAGTTTGCAGACGACTGCAAACTTAGTGGAAAGTGCATCGACACGGATATCCTTCAGAAGGGACTCACGGAAACAGATAGCTGGTGCCAGAGCCATGGCCTGAAGTTAAACGCCAAAAATGTATAGTCATAAAAACAAGGTAACCCCAAGCTACCATATAGGTGGCAATCCACTAAGCACAGAAGAGGTTATCAGGGACCTGGGGACCCAGGTTGACAGTGGCCTTTCTTTTGACACTCACATTGCTAAAGTGGTTAGAAAGACCTTCTACATTGCCCACCTGATCATGAAGGATTCACATCCAGATCTAGTGAGGTCATTGTTCCCCTGTACTCTTCACTTATCAGACCAATGATCGAGTACAATGCCCCATTCGGGATGTATCTCACCCGACATCTGCAGCAATTGGAGAGACCCCAAAAGTTCCTCACCAAAAGGATAAAGGGACTCCAAAATCTGTCATATGCTGCCAGATTGAAGAAACTCCAGCTCTATTCAGTCGCATACCGTCTGCTCAGAGGTGACATGTGCCTGACATACAAGGCCATGTCCAACCCGGAATTAATGGACATGCTCCACCTCAAAAAATCCAAATCCACCAAAACCACTAGAGCAAGTGACTTAAACCTTATATAAATAGGATGTGCTGGAGGGATAGATTTATCACTCAGAGACGCCCTATGCTGTGGAATAAAATCCCGGTCCATGTGAGGCAGAGCACCTCGCTGACTCTGTTCAAGAGAAATCTAGACCTGTGGATGGGAGATCGTAGGTTTACCCTGAATCATATCTGTGTCACTGCTGGACAGAGGCACAACAAACTAATGGGCACAGTATTTTTCATATAAGGGGTGGCGTAAAAATTTGGGCTAGGCTTATAAATGCCTTAGGGCAGATAGCCTAGTATAAACCTATGAACCTATGAACCTATGATCACTACTTACCTGGATTCATGGTGAAACACTGACCCCAGGATTATCCTTTGTGTCACTACCCTTTCTCCGATGGACTGGGGCATTAGATAGGCAGGGGCTATGAAATGAGCAGCAGCAGTTTGCCCTCCTTTTGTCCATGAAGAACATTCTCATTTTACCCACACCAGTTACCAAAGATATCTAGGCCACTAACTGAACTCAGGTCATCTGGGTCATAGTCAGGGCTTTATCCCTCTATGCCATTGGAGCTGGGAGTGACATGCCAGTCTGACTGTGTGTTTGTTGTGAAGAATAAAAATGTGCATTATTACTTAAAAGAACAACTACTTATTAAAAGAATAACTACTCTGTTATTGCTTGCATTTCTGTATTTTTTTTTGTGTGAAATGTTTTTTATTTCACCCGGGCTAAGCCTGAAATTAGTCAATATTAATCAATGCACTACCCTGGTAAACAAATATAAATAAATAAATAAATAAATAAATAAATAAATTAATTAATTAATTAATTAATTAATAAAGGAGTAGGGTGTGTAAAGACAGTGTGACTACACTAAACACTGTTTTTCCCCCAAAATCTTTATTAATTTTTCTTGGATATCAAACCAAACACTAAACACTATTTGTGATGCTTTACAGTACCTACACAAGTATATGGAAGATAGAGAGTATCCTGTGTGAATACATGCAGATTTTCGCATAATGTCCAGATTTTTGTCTCAAATATTTGATCAGTTCCTCATAAAATCCATGGTTTTCTGACAAATCACAGATGACTGAAGTCACTAAATAATGACCAAATAATGACATATATTTCAGTTTTAGACTTCATATCATTCAGAAAATGCATGCTAACACAAATCCTTTTATTCTAACAGTTTTCTGTTTTAGAGGTATGCATATGACTGATTCATGCATGGAATAGACATGAAGGAAGTTTGAAAATCATGGGTACAGAATTACATGTAAGAAAATAAAATGAACATACAAGTTCAAATGGACCAAAAAGACCATCAGGGAAGAGCATGCATGAAGGGCATCCCATCACTCCTGCAAGGGGCATTGCCTTCAAGCAGCACCGCCCATCCTCTTACAACATAAGCAATAGTCTCTCTCCAGCCTCTACCAGAGAGATTATACCACCCAATGTGGCTCCAACTACATTCATACAAACCCTTCTTCCCCCAAGGAGAGGAAAGAGGGACATGCCTGTTTATTCCTCCTCACTGCATAGCTTCTTAAATGCCAGAGACACTAATTGAAATCTGGTCACCTGGGTCACAGTAAGAACTCCATCCCTCTGTGTTACACAGAGCCAGCCTATATCCTTATTAATTTTCTTAATCTTTAATTAGTCACAAGAACTGCAGCTATTGAAGGCTATCAGCAGCAGATAACTACAGATATCTCTCAGGAAACGTACAGGTTAGATGACATAAACATTGACTTGTTTCCTGCAACCTGTAGTCCACCATTTCCTTCTGCTCCTATGAATGTATATGGCTTCTTACAGCTAATTAAGACCACAACTAAATTTGGTAAATACACCAACAAGTAATTAATTGTAGATGTAATTTTTATATTTGACCCCAGAAATATTACTCACATTGTCACTCTGAGTGATTGTATCTCCACTGTTGCTACTTGACTTATAAACCACACATCCACAAACCATTGCTTCAACTTAGGGTGCAACTTATTCAGTTTCAACAAGGACACATTTATTTCTACCTAAAAGCTCTGTAAGTTGAATGTTTTAAAACCTCCTCTAGATAAAGATAGACTAGAATTTAGCAAGCTTTTGTTTTCAGCATTCTAAACAGTCAACCTCCTATTAGAAAGAAAAGAGTTCATGTTAACCTGCTCACTATCTAACAATCAACACAAAACAGATGAGGGACAAGAACAAAATATGGAAAAATAAGGTACAAACATAAAATCCAGCAAAATCTTCAAGTTACAAATCTGTGAAAACCTTAAGAAATTTCACAGAATATCATTTTAACTTATTCAGCACTCTCCAATACAATCTAAAACTTTTCTGGGGCAATATAAATAATTACTTAAACCCAGGCAGAACATCCCAACCAAACCCATTTCCAACAGAAACAGGTAAAAGCACTGCATGCAAATTTAAACCATATTTGATACAGGTTGCAGCTTCACTACTGAAGGGCATCAACTGTGATGACCTTGTTTCACCACCTTTGACTGACATCACCAACTGCCTTCTATGTTAAGACAGTCTCGATCTCTGTAGTCAGAAAATACCTTCTTAAACTTGAATCCCTACACTAACAGCAGTCAACCTCCAAGCGGAATACATCAGACTTACTGCTGATGCTGAAGCCTAGTAAGTATCCATTCTTATGCAGATATCTTTCCTGGAATCCTCTGTCCCATCTATGTAGGAAAAAGCACTATATCCTATCCTTGAATAAAGGTGGAAATTCTGTTGATTTGTCCAAATACTGGACCATTGTTGTTCTTTTTTCCTTACCTAAAATTTTGGAAAAAATAATATCTTCCCTACCTCTAACTCAGCTTTGCTTTTATTCCATCCATAGTACAAGTATTGGTCTACTCAGCTTTCTAAATGCCATAAACCACAACATAAATGAAGGCATATTGGTTTCCTCTTTGTTTCTGACGTATCCAAAGCCTGTGATACCATTTCCCATGAAAAATTCTTAGACAAGCTCTGAAAGCTGGGCCTTGCTAATCGCTCTGTCACATGGTTTCACAGCTACTTGTCCAACAGATTCTAGTCAGTCATATCAAGACTAACTACCTTTCTTTCTTCCTTCCTGTTTCTATCAGAGTGCCCCAAGGATCCATAATAGCCTGTTATTTTAATATATGCATATATTTTCTGCGCTAAGCTGCCAAATACACCACTCGTATGCCATATGCTGACGATTCAGTGCACATTCGTTCTTTACCCCACCCTTCCAGAACATCAGGGGTTAACCCAGGCATCTTTCTCCTCCATAGAAACTTTGCTGAAAAAAAAACACCCAGCTACTACTCAATCTTAAAAAGAAAATATGGATACCAAAATCACACTCCAACGCTTTCAAACACAAATTCTTTCTCCTCTCTAATAATTCACACACTACAGCTGGTTATGTTCTTTACTCAGATTATGTTTCTAAATTGGACAACATCATTCTTTTCTACTGGGACACACAGAAAGCCTTTAAACATTAAATCTCACTTCTAACTACACCTGAAAACATCTTGGTTGTGCCAGTGTACCTTATCACCTGGTTATGTTCATGCCAGTGTACCTTATCACCTTGTTATGTTCATGCCAGTGTACCTTATCACCTGGTTAAGTTTATGTCATGTTAAGTTTATGTCAGGGTACCTTATCACCTGGTTATGTTCATGCCAGTGTACCTTATCACCTGGTTATGTTCATGCCAGCATACCTTATCACTTGGTTATGTTCATGCCAGTGTACCTTATCACCTGGTTATGTTCATGCCAGTGTACCTTATCACCTGGTTATGTTCATGCCAGTGTACCTTATCACCTGGTTATGTTCATGCCAGTGTACCTTATCACCTGGTTATGTTCATGCCAGTGTACCTTATCACCTTGTTATGTTCATGCCAGTGTACCTTATCACCTGGTTAAGTTTATGTCAGCGTACCTTATCACCTTGTTAAGTTTATGTCAGGGTACCTTATCACCTGGTTATGTTCATGCCAGTGTACCTTATCACCTGGTTATGTTCATGCCAGCATACCTTATCACTTGGTTATGTTCATGCCAGTGTACCTTATCACTTGGTTATGTTCATGCCAGTGTACCTTATCACCTGGTTATGTTCATGCCAGTGTACCTTATCACCTGGTTATGTTCATGCCAGTGTACCTTATCACCTGGTTATGTTCATGCCAGTGTACCTTATCACCTGGTTAAGTTCATACCTATTTCCTTCTACTCGTTGCTTGTTTATACCTCACTTCTAGCTGCTTCAGGCTACTCCCCAATTCACTAATATATATGATGCTGTCTGACTACCAGACACTTCTAGTATAATAACTGTATTTTTTACGAGCTGATTTTTTGTACAGTTCACTCCTGATTAATAGTAATATTTTTGTAGATTTGCAGATCTCCAGACCTAATCACACAGCTAATTCCTCCTCTTCCACTTTTGACCTGCAAAACTGTAGACCGACTCTACAAATGTTATCCTTCCTCTCTTTAAACCCTTCTGATTTATCTAATTTCCACCATGTAGTTATCCTCTGTCAATATTCCTTTTGTATATACTGTCTGCCTTACAGCCTTAAACTCTTCTATCCTCCTGGCCTCCACTATTTTTTCCAGCTAGATTTTACTTCATGGTAAACAAATGCAAATAAATACATGCATGCATGTATACATACAGAACAAGCAAATACATACATATAAATAAATAAATAAATAACTATAGAAACCACCCCATGAAGCCCTGATTTAAACATGCACATATTCTTCAAAAAATTAGTCACCTCTATAATGGATGACATGAGCTTGTCTATTTTGTGACATAAATATCATGGCAAAGACAGGATATTTACTGAGTCATATAAGGAGCTCTAGACAGTAACAGATTTCAATAGTTATATTTTGTATCCTGTCAGTGTGAAAGGACTTAAATGCATTCTTGTTGTGCTGAAAAGCTCCTAGAAGTTATAATTATGAATAACAAATGACTGCTTCAAGTTGTTGTAAGTTTCCTTATTGCCAAGATGTGTCTCTGTAGTTGAAATATTTGCTTTTTAATAAAACTAGTATTTATTTTCAGATTCACAGTCTTGAAGCTTTTTATTGGTTTATTTTGTGAGGTGATACCTGGTGAGTTTATCACATTTTTTTCCTGTTGCATTACAAGAATTCCTCAAAGACATAACTGAAATATTTAATATTACATGTACCAAGAAGTTCATTTACACAGCATCATTTCCCACAATCACATCCATAAAGTAGACATGACCTTGATATCAGAATAAACCTGATTTTCTTAGACAGACAGATTTGTAACTATATACAGAGTATTGTGTAACTGAAGGGTATATAGAGAGAGTATTGCACAGTTGAAGGGAATGTAAATAATGGAAAACTGCTTTTTGACTTCATGTTAAACAACTATATGGATACTGGGTTGAGGGATTTTTCCCTTTAAGCTTACACATTCACAGGCATAGGGATGTAAATTTGAGGTAGCAACCACCATTTGTGTTCTGTGATTCTAATCAGGATATGTGCATCTTGGCAGTACCTGTAGCTAGTCTCGATTTACTGCTCAATTGCTAAACGTAAATTGAATCTGTAAAGTATGAAAAAAAAAAAAACAAAACAGGATGACCAGCATCCTTTGGGGTTATTCACGTAACTGGCCATGGATAACAGCTTAAGATCCATGGAGATGAGAGAGTGCATTTTAACTGAATTCCATAACAGATTGTGGAAAACATGTAGACCCACTTCTGAAAAGCACTTCTACTACCAGAATGTATATTTTCTAGTATGCATGAATTTGAGGTAAACAACATTTAAAAGTTATAATGAAGATTGTTGCTGTTGTATCTTTTGGCTTTTTTCCATTTAGAGGTCGCCACAGCGGACCTCCGGTCCGCTAATGATTGGCAGTAGATTTTTATGTACCGAGTTGCCAGCCCTGACGCACAACCTTCAACGAAGGTACGCCCATTGACGCATGTCTCCACACAGTAGACGCTTTAGCTGAGAATCGAACAGGACAATGTCTTACTGTGAGGCGACAGCACCACCACCGCAGTCAAAAGTTATATATTGGTGAAAAATGTCTCTGTTTCCACAAAATGGTTCATCAAACAAAACACATAAACAAGCTTTGTTATACTGCCGATGATTAGGGTGGTACAAGCTCCAGTCTTGTCATTTAAGCAATTCAGATTCTGTACTAGGTACAGAATACACAAAAGCTGACAGCATTAAGAAGATATAAGCAGCCAATAAAAATGTGGATCTTTCTTGGGGGAGGGAAGAGAGAGTGAGCGCAATACTTCACTGCTTGAGATTGTCATTTGGGTAGGTAAACTACAATGAAATTATTAAATGCAAATCTACCACTCCCCTGAAAAAAAACTGACATATATATTATTTTTCCTCAGTGGGATTACCATGTACTGCATGCTTTGGTTGGCAAAGATAATATTCCTTGTAAAAAAACAAATTCTGTGTAATAAGACTGGCTGGTTCATTTTCCTGTATCCTAAACTCTAGTATCATTGTGGCTTACAGTGAAAACTCACAGGGATTTTCTCAGTCCATCCTTTTCACATAAATGTTTAAACTAAATATCTTCTTAATTTATAGTAAGTATTCTAAAACAAGAGACTACCTCTGAGTTTGCTGATATCATTTTGTAAGATGTACTCGGAAGATCGTGCCTCCACTGTAGTGGTATCCATGTAACTGAATAAACTTATTCTTGGAATTACTGTCATTGCTAATCTTAAAAAGCCAAGATGAAGATACCAAAGTTATTGCTCACAAGATCTGATTGTTCCCTACACATTGTATTCTTTTCTTTGAATCTAGCTCATGTCTATGCTATCCTCTGCACTATGTGTGTGCATTATATTGTTCATCTTAAAGACAGCTAGTTATTAATTACTGTTATTGCATTATTGTACAGTATGCTTGTTAAAAGACAAGGTTCATGCCTGAGACAGGGAATTGCGATACTGAATTTAATGCAAGTTCTGTTGTTTGAAAGAAAAAGTAGTGATAAAAAGGGGGTATAGCCAAGATTTTTATAACAGTATGAAAACTTCCAGAATGTCAGTGCCTTTCCTCTCCCATAAATGTAGTCCCTAAAAAATATTTCTGGACTAGAAGGTTCAAAAAATAATAATAATAATCAACCTGGCATTTACAATATGTAGCCAAATCCCATAATAAATATTGCCTTTAAGTAATTGCATTCTAGCACATCTCTTTGCATAAATTAATTTTAAAGAGTGTACATTGTAGTATGTGTGGAGTATGCCTGGTTACACCCAGGAAAAAACTTCATGAAGTGCAGCAGAACTACAATGTCAACCCCCTCCAGAAAAGGCTTTGCTCTACACCCGTGACAACTCCCCCCCCAGCATCAGAACAATGTGTGACAGGCAGGAGTAAAAGTTAAGCAAAAGCTGCATAACGAACCTGTCGATAGGAAAGATCTTAGAGGACACAGGAAAGGTGCTTGGAAAAGTACATAAAATACAGTAAAATATACACTTCAGAGAGTCTATGCATCAGAAAAGATACATTTTTCATTCCTGTCTGTCAATATGAAAAACAGTCACAAAATGTCTTCACTACAGTTCTTTTTTTGGTGGGGATTAACAAACTTTTTTGTCCCTTCAAATCCTCTTCTTTTTCTCTGCACATGCATCTATTTACTTCAACCATCCTTTTCAGAAGCCATCTTAATTTATTATGTTATTTCTAGCAGAAGTCTAAAAACAAACCTCCTGTCACTTGATATTGTCTTACATCTCACCAACTTCACAAATCGTATTGGTGGCTCATATATCCATGCATTTTGTGGAATGTCTGTCACTACTCAATATATGTTCATGAGTAATGGTGATATTTTCAAATTGTTTTCTTGCTACTTCATTCATTTCTTTCTGTTTCTTACAGCAAATCAATCCAAACATATATCCTGAGCCAGGAAATGAGTACAAGTATCTGAAAACTTAGTTTAGGCACTGCATAATATTATGATGAATTCCCACTTTTAGCAAGGATTCTAAAATAAAAATAAACAGCTATAGCCTTTAAATCAGAGAGACTACCAAGTGTACACTGTGGCATTTTACTTTCATGAAGTCCTATTCTTATGAGGCTTGCTACAAAAGGGATTAGTCAGAGACAATCTGATTTGCCACCAGTTTGTCATGCTTGTTCCATCAACAGCTGTGCTACACTTTGCTGATATGCATCTTAGCAAACATTTTTATTTAAAAAAATACTATCCAAATAGTTTTGTGATGAACACTTGGGGAGGTGACAATTACTGTGTTTTCTCAGAGAGCAGGGCTTTATATGGTAAAAACAAGCAATGAAGTTAAAAGTAGAAGCCCCTCAAAGAAGTTCTGTAGCATCTTCATATCTCTTACAATCTGTTGTTACATATTTTCTGTATTTTCACTTAAAAAGCCACATAGTGTGCCTCAGCTTATCTTTTGCCTTATCTGGACTATCTAACATGCTGTTATATTTGGCTGCTTCTTTGATTTTAAACTTTTTGCAAAAGAGATAATGTGTTTTCCAAATGTTTTATTACAGTATTTGTAGCAAAAAGTATTATCAGATAAGTATCAGAACAGTTACTTTGAAAAAACACGCATTAAAAATATTTGTATTATTTTTGTGAGAACTCTACATAGCAACATACAAGTACACACACGTATGCATGTTTATATGATTTCTATTTCTATATTTGTAACAGCTTAATGACAAATGGGTGTATTCCTATTATAAGACCCTTTGATGACATTACTAAATATTACCATTATTTATATTATGAAGTTAATTTAATCTCACCTCTGTATATAACACAAATAGCAAACAGAATTAGCTTTCTTATTTTATTCTCTTGTATTTTTAAAACAGGAATGATATCAAATCAGTGGAAAGAAAGATGAGGCATAAACCACCCAAAACATATTGGCTGACTTGCTACTCTGAAGTGCCCAGCCCATGGTTATAACCTCTGCTCTTTCTCTTGTGGGCCTTGACATGCCAGTATATGAACAATAATTGCTCCACTTTATTGGTTAGGAAATTATGGAATTACATGGGAAGACTTCCATATCAGATAATGTGTATGTGCCTGTAAATTATTTATAATTCAAACAGTAGTGCAGTTTAATGAACTGCAATCCTTGCCTACCTCTGAGAGCCTTCAGAAAGAGGTTCCATATCTGATGTAGTAATAACTGTCATGGGAAGACAAAGCACCCCATGAGCATGCCTCCTTCTCAACTGAGACACTACTATTGTTAGAGTACACATAGGAGACAGTCAGTGGTGTCACAGATCAGCAGGTTAGGGGGTGTCAGTGGAGGGGTGGGCATTGGCTAGATTTGTATGCTTTTTCTGCACCTAAAGTTTTGAGTGTCCCCTGAGCAAATTTTCTTGCCATAGTATTTACGTGTCCACATGCATGCGTATGTGTGTGTGTGTGTGTGTGTGTGTGTGTGTGTGTGTGTGTGTGTGTATGTGTGCATGAGAGTGAGTTTGTTGGCTTTTAAACCATCTGCCCTGTAGGGAAATATGTTATTGCAAGACAACATTGCAGAGCAGCTGCTGACAGACCACATACCTTGACTACCACAGAATGACTCCAAGAACAGATAGCAAGGAGAGCAAACCTTCAAATTTAAGCAAAATGCAGCACCTTCATCCTTAATAAATCCAATATTCAATATATTGGATAATACAAGTACAATATATTATATTCTAAAATGTGTTTACAGGAACACTGATTAATTAATTAATTGTTTATTTCAAGTAAAAATTAAAAACAAAATGAGCTGCTCCATACGAAACACTCAGGGTTGACAAAATAAAAAGTAATAACATTTCTGATACACCTTCATTTGACAGCTGACAAGTGAGCTGGGTGGTCATTGTAATACTGTAGGTTACATCAGAAAAGCACTTGAATGAGGATGCGCACAACTGTGTTTACGTATTGTTT
Organism: Protopterus annectens; assembly: GCF_019279795.1. Classification (NCBI taxonomy): domain Eukaryota; kingdom Metazoa; phylum Chordata; order Ceratodontiformes; family Protopteridae; genus Protopterus; species Protopterus annectens. Next base: position 391,839,333 of record NC_056739.1, read on the forward strand.
TGTACTTTACTGCACCTCAGGATAGCATGACCATTCTAGAAATGGACAGTTGTAGCAGCCTCCTGCCTATGCATGTAAGAATGAATGCCATGGAGGAAGATAGTGGTAGTTAATTGAGTGTGTCTGCATTTTACAAGGAGGCTGTTTGTACTGTGAGATAGGGTAGAGGTTGTATAGTAAAGTTAAGAGTGTGGTATGGAAATATACATAGGAGATTTGTTTTGAATTTACTGTAATGCATCTGTGCATTCTTTTTTCTATAAGCTTTTTATTTCCTCATCTGACCACTACTAGCTTCCTCCTATGAGCTGTAACCATTCATTGTCTATCAGTGTCAACATGGTCACTGATTCAGTCAAGAACCAGCTGGGTAGCTATCATCTAGGCAGGCATGAAAGTTTTTTTTTATCCCAGGTTTCTTTAGACCATTAGCTTCCTTTGCTGCCTACCATCCACTGAGTGGCTTGTTTTGCCAGCCCCACATCAAAATCATCCTGACTGGCAGCTTGAGAGCTTTCAGAAAGAGGTTCCATATTATCATCAAACCTTCCCTATAGCCTTAACGTCAACCAGATAGACATGACTACCAATGTTCTCTCTTTCCTATGTGACCACAAGGAAGCCCTCATTAATATACACAACCAGGCATTTCTCATTTAAATCCTGACCCCCATGACACGAACAACTGCATCATGGCATGATCATGCAATGCCTTCCATATGTGCATATGTGCATTCTCACTTACTCTACTGAAAGTTACCCTTCCCATATTAACAATGCCAAGCTTACATCCCTGCTCCTGGCTGCTCTCAGTACCTTGAATGCACCTACTTGCATTGTGGTGATTGGTTGACCAGAAACATAAGTGTTTAATGGATGATCTTTAAGTATAAGTAATGCTAGGCTAAAGAAAAGCTAGGGATCCCAAGAAAGTTGTCCAAACTAACAAAGAACTGTTATTACTCGGATAGAATATTCAACACCTTTAAAGTTTTAAAGGCTTTACTAGGTATACAGCATTAATTTGGCAACATGGGCTACCCAACAGCAAAGAAGAGTTTTGTTCAGGAAACTGCAATTAGAACTGGATCAATCTGATTTGCAGAAGCTTCAAATATTTTAACTGCATCACAGCTGAACCTTTATTATGCAGGCACCATTATTGTTATTCAAGGCAATTTATGATCAATGCAATGGCATGAGCTATTTGGGATGCAAGCTATAAACCCTGCATTTCTGCAATACACTGATTCCACTTTATGCACCTGGAGTAATATAATTTAAAAAAAAAGTAAAATGAGCAAGGAAGTCTCTACATCAGACAGATTTCAAATGAAAATGCTTTTAAACAATTCAATAAACTTAGCTTATTCTAATGTTTTACTAGTATGTGTTTTACATTCATTGAAAGGCATATACTCCTTCAAGTAATAAATAAGTGTTTAGAAATGTAAATCACTTCAAGATATGGCCCAAAGCTGGGCCTTTTATAAGTAAAAATGATCTACCAAAACCAAGATACTTTTTTTGCAGAACAGAACCTTTTTAATTTTTAGTCTTATAGAATTAGGAGAACAATCACTTCACTAAAAAGGACCTCTTACAGTACAGTTTGCATCTTATTATATGAAGGAGATGTTATAAATAAATGAGAACAGTGCCATCTGCCTACTCATGATGACTGACCCGTGCATACATACATCAAAAGTAAGGACCCATGCACTAGATCTTGTTGCACGTCTATAGGCAGCTCAATGCAATGCAGAAAGCATGTAGGCTGATTGACTACTCTAAAGCTGTACATCCATATTACAGTTGCATTTCCATACTAGGTTATGGCTAAAAAGAGTTCACGATGAACAAATTACTTACCTGGTTAACAAATGAATAAATAAGAGCTGAGAGATACAGTCTTACCATCTGTAACTTTAGATTAAATTTGTAAGTAATCAATCATTTAGTTTAAAGGAGTAAAAGCAAAGCTAGACTTATATAATGCTTTAAGAAACAGTTTCTCATTAAAATATAAACCCTCACTTATTTCTAAAACAAATTCCAGTAGATTCACCCTTGTCCATAGTTGTTAAGATTTCATTTGAAACATTAAATCATATCATGTTTGAATGATGGTCTGCACAGAAACCATGCTGAGTGACAGGCAACAAGCCATATTGTTGCTCTTGTTAAGATCATTTCTTATAAACAACTTTTCAAGTACACGATATAAAGCTCAGGCAGTCATTCTGAAGAAGATACTAAAGTCCTTCCTCAAACAGAGGAATTATATAAGCTTTCTGTGTGCAAAACATCTGTTAAACAGATAGTCTTATTTCAGTAAATTGAAATAATTGCCCTTCTGCTGAAACAGAGACATATGATCTATACTTATTTGCTATATTTATCACACCTTGTAGTATAACTGCCCTGAAAAGGAGCCTCAGTCCTGATCTACAGGCATGATGCTGAGAGATACCTGTAGTGTTAGAAAACTCATTGCCAATGAAAGTATCTCTTCTACATTTATTTCCTCTGATGTGAAATGAACTGAATTATCTGACTCCTTTAAAGCAACTGCTTTATCCCTGTTGAAAAAAGTTTTCATATGTGAGAAAGAACCGATCAGGACATTTTCTAATATATGTTAACAATACATTATTGAGACTTTATATGTCATCTCAGCTATTTTAGCTGACTGAAAACTGTTTCTTTGAAAACTGTATCACTCACAAAAAGTTTGATCAGCACATTTTTTTTGGAAATAGTATATTTCTAATTATTCAATAATCGCTCATGTATTCTATATTTAACAGTTTGACAACCATTGGTTTCATGAGGTATACATCTATGATTATGCCTGTGATCCCTTCATTCATCCCACTTTGTTCATCCATTATTAGGCCCATCACAGAATATAATGTACCCTTCGACATGTACCTCCCTAAATGCTTAAACCACCTCAGCAGACCTAGATGTTTCCTAAACAAAAATATCTCGGGTCTTAGTACCCTTAGCTACTCTGATAGACTAAAAACCTGACTCTCTACTCTCTGAAATACAGACTCCTGAGGAATGATCTCTGCTTAGCCTTCCGTGTTATGAATGACTTAAAACTCTTTGAACTTCTTCACCTAAACAGAACCAGAGGTAAAGCAAGCACCCATTCTAAATACCTAAACTTATACCATCACATCAACACTGAATGGTGTGACAGTTACTTAACCTAAAGTATGCTCTGTTTCTTGTATAGGCTGCCTTTGCCTATTAAGAAGAACACTTCCTTAGCATCATTTTAAATCAATCAGGGATATGTGGAGAAAGTCTGCTTAGTAGGAGACATTGTTAGTCACCCACAGTGCTACGTATTGTGGCTGAGCTAGTTGATGGTCTTCTTTAGCTGTAAGCTTAGTAAAAAACTATGACCCTAAGAAGCTACTATGTACATTTAAGTGAAGAATTTGTAGTTCCTATTTATTAAACAAGATATATTAGTAAGGGACTTTAATTTAAAGTTTGGTACCCTGTTAGAAAATGGACTTGAACTGAAATGAATGTCTCCAAATGACAGATAATTACATATTCAACATATACTGAAATAAATATGAAATGAAAATTTTAATATGCTTGGCACTAGAGCAGACAGTTTAATGTTGTTGCCTGATAGTGCGTGGTTCTGAAGTTTGTTTTTTGATTTTGGTGCCTTCTGTGGGAAATCTGCTTGTCCTTCCAGTGTTTATATGGTTTTTCAATGCATGTTTCAGTTTCCTCCCACATCCCCAAGACACACAGTAGGAGTACTAGTGATCCTCTTACTTGCCTGTGTGTGCTCGCATGTGCATGCACACTATGTGAGCATCTAATATCCTTTGCTGGATCACTTTCTCTGCCTTGCACCCATGGAGTGCTAGTATGGGCTTCAACACCCCCCAAACCCCAAAGTAAATTAAGTGTGAAATTGGAGGTTGAATGTTTACATTTCAAGCCAAGGAAAGAAGCTGTGATTCCTTTACTCCACTGGTATATTTTTGCTTGGTACATTTCAAATTTGTTTGGTATGTTGGTTGTTGATGACTAGGAAGTTTGTAGGTTTCATATGACTTTTTCAGTCATTCATTCTCCGATACCTATTTTATTCTACTCAGTGCCATAGAGAAGATAGAGACTGTCCAGACAAGCAAAGGGCATAAAGTTGAAAACTAGTCCTAGATGGGATGCCAGTCCACATTCACTGCAATGGGCAATTCAGGGGATTGTCATTTCACATATTAGTAAATCTTTGGGCTATCAGAGGAAATTGGAGACTCTGCTGAAAACCTTTATGAACACAGGAAGGATATGCATACTGTCTGCAGGACGCACCCCAGCTGGAAGCCAAACCACAGAACTAAGTACTGTGCAGTGATACCTTGTCAGTCCGTGCAAACATAACCAAAGATGTTCATCATGTTTCACTATTGCAGTCATTACACTTGGGTTATCCTGCTGGCAGGCTACCCATAGTCGGCCTGAATTCCAAAGTCCTGGTCCGGCTTTGGTTGCTGTTGCCTCTTCTCTGACATCAGTGTGCCAGGGGTATATAAGATGCAGCCGACGTTATTTTCTTCAGTCTTTTTTGCCGTGCCCGGAGCAAAAGCAGTTTGCAAGTGCCGGTCGGCCGACTCCTGAGATTTTTGAAACGAATTTCAGATCCGAAGTCTTCAATAAAGCTAAGTACCCTATTGGGGAAACTTTTTTCTTGCTCCAGACTGATGTCAGAAAAAGTTAACAATTGTATTTCTTGTGGGAAGCAAATACCTCATAAGGATTTTCATTCTTACTGTATTCCTTGCCTAGGCCCTGACCACGACGTTGCTGGCTGTCAGATTTGTGCTAGATTTAACCAACGCACTATTAAGCGTCGGTACGATTTTGCCTTTCATTACTTTGGCTGAAGGTTTAATTATATAATGCCGTCAGAACAGCCGATGACCGGAGTTTATAAAAAGTGCAAGGAAAAGGAAAAGGACAGGCATCCAAGGTCCAAAACCGATGACGAGGCCTCCGCTAGGCCAGTCGCCGGTTCGCCGGTTCTCAGTGAGGTGCTTTCGCAGCCCCTGACGCCCACTACCTCAGGCCGCTACCGACTCCCACGTGGAGACAGCTAGCCTCTGGATACTCAAGGTATTGGACACTTAGAAACTATTCCCTCAGATGGGTCCGGAGCTGCTGAGCAGGGTGTTTTCAGGCCTACACAGTTATATGTTAAGCCAACCTCAGCTTCCAAGACAAAGACTAAAGCTTTAAAGACAAAGAAGCAAGTACAGCATTCTCCTGGACAGACTTCCATGCCTAAAAAACAGATGCTTAAAATTGACGAAGACCTAATTACTTTAATTAGGGGTTCCCATTCCCCTCCTGATAAGAGGCCTAGGCAAGACACAGAATATGACTACTCTGATCAGGTTTCCATTTCCACTGACTCCTCTTCAGAACAGGAATACTTTCTGCCTCCCTATGAGGATTCTGATGCTGAAGAATCTATCCCTTCAGCTTCTCCTCCAGAGGATTATTCTTTTGGGGAAACCCTGCATACTATGAGGGAGCATTTCCACTGGGAGAGCCAGGATTACTCAGAATCAAAGAAAAGGCTCAGAGACTTTCTTCTACTTCCCCAGCATATACCTCTTGCTATGCCACCTGTTTTACACACTGTAGATTATGTATTCTCAGAGTCCGGCCTATCTCCTGACTCTTTGCCCCCTGCACCTGTTAAGCCAGACAAATACTACAGGGTTCCAGACTCTCACAAATTTATTTATAAAATCCCTGCTACTGTCCCAGAAACAATATCTTAGGGTCCCAAAGAGGTCAAGGCCTCTACAGCGAAAAACCCTGTTCCCTCGAATAATGATTCTAGGTCACTGGACAGATGGGGGAAAAAAGTTTACACTTCTGCTACCTTGGCTGTAAGGGCTTTAAATTGTCAGTTTCATATGCTTAAATATCAGCAATACTTAATGTCACTGCTAAAGCAGAAAATGTTGACAAATTCTGAATGTTCTGAAAACAAGGAAATGCAGGATTTATTGCATGCAGCTGAACAAGTGGGAAAGCATACTTTGCAATGTGGTTTTGATTCACTGGAGGCCTCTTGTAGGGCCACTGTTACAGGTTCTGTTATTAGAAGGCATGCTTGGTTAAAGGAACAGAATCTGCCTGATCATGTTAAAGCAAAATTATTGGATGCTCCATTACAGCTTGATACTTTGTTTGGTGTTAAGACAGAAGAGGTGTTGAAGAAAATGGAGAATAAAGCAAAATCCATGCAGACAGTCAAGGATTTCTTACAGGTACAACCTCCCAAATTTAGCAGGAACGGGCCTTCTAAGAATTGGTCCTTTCCAGTGTCAGACAGACCACAAAGAGGCAGATACAGATGCCCTAGAGGCAACAATGCCAGGGCTCATACAGGCCCAAATAATGGGGTGCTACTACCTCCAAAAGCGGAGAAGACAAATCACAACCATATAGGAAACAGTCCCAATGACTTTCCTCTGCCAATGCCAAGCAATTATCTTTTGACAGCACCCCTAGGGAGAAAGCTAACACTTTTTTCACAAAATTGGCACATAATCACCCAGGACAAAGGGGTCTTAAACATAATCTCTCAGGGCTACAGGTTCCACTTTCACACCCTTCCAAAGGCAAAAGGTATGCAGACCTTCCACACAATCAATGGGCAGAGGCACAAAAACAAGTTTCATCTCTCATGGACATGAGGGCTATTCAACCAGTACCACAGCAAGAGCAGGGACAAGGATTTTACTCAAGACTTTTCTTAGCACCCAGAAAGGACAAAGCTTGGAGACCAATTCTGGACCTGTCTATTCTAAACACTTTTTTGGACGTTCCAAAATTCAAAATGTTGACTCTGCAGCAGCTTCTGCCCATGCTGGGCAAGAAAGCTTGGCTTGTAACGTTGGACCTCAAAGAGGCATACCTGCATGTCTCAGTCAGACAATCTTGCAGAAGATACCTCAGATTCATAGCTGGTTCAATGCACTACCAATTCTCTGCACTGACCTTTGGCTTATCTACTGTGCCCAGGGTCTTCACAAAATGCCTGGCACCAGTAATTGCTTTTTACATTCAAATATATCTCTACTTGGATGACTGCCTTATTCAAGCAGAGAACAAAGACATTCTACTAAAGCATCTGGCGTTTGCAAAAGATTACTAATTTGCATAGGGTACACAGTAAACGAAAAGAAATTAAAACTAGTACCCTCTCAAGAGATAATATTCCTGGGTGCAACTTAAATACAACTGCCCAGGTGGCTTATCTCATGCCAGACAAACAAAGACAACTGACTTCATACTTCAAAAGCATGGCAACAAAGACCCAGTTATCTGCAAGAAAAATTCTGCAGGCTTTGGGCTTCATGGCATCCTGCATTCTGCTGATTCCATATGCAAGACTGCATATGAGGAAGCTACAATGGTACCTAAAAAGTGTTTGGACTCAACATTGCCACAGCCTGGAAACAATAATTACTCTCATTCCCTGCCTGCAACAGGAGTTTCGATGGTGGGCACAGGCCTGTCACCACAACAAGGGACAGCCATTCACCTTACCCACAGCCAGGCAAACACTAACAACAGATGCATCAGATTATGCCTGGGGGGCCCACATGGCAGGAAAATGTATTCAGGGCACATGGCCTGCAAGCCAAATGCATCTTCATATCAATCAAAAAGAGATGTTAGCTGTACAGAATGCCCTGACAGCCTTCAAGGAATTACTCCATCCAGGCCAACTGCTGATATAAATGGACAATACTACAGTCATGTGGTACATAAACAAGCAAGGAGGCACTCATTCCTACCCCCTCTGCAGACAAGCCATGATGTTGTGGAACACAGCATTGACTTATCAAGTACACCTGCAAGCACAATTCCTGCCAGGAAAAACAAATACTCTGGCAGACGACCTAAGCAGAAACCTCATGAACCCTCACGAGTGGAAACTAGATCCACAAGTCTTCAGCATGATAACAAGGAAATGGGGATGCCCAGACATAGATCTATTTGCCTCCCCTCACAACTGCCAACTACAGAGATTCTGCTCAAGGACTTACCACGAACAAGCATGGAAACTGGATGCTCTATCATTCAGCTGGAAAACCCTTACAGTTTATGCCTTTCCTCCTCTGCCTCTCCTCCCCAAGGTACTCCTAAAGGTCAGACAAGAGAAGCCAAAAATGATACTGATTGCCCCAGACTGGCCACACCAGCACTGGTACCCAATCCTAAAGAACTTGTCTCAAGGCCCAGACTGGACGTTACCTCAAATTCCTCATCTACTGACCCAACAAAACAATCAGATCCTGCACAGCCAACTCAGAACACTAAATCTGGCTGCATGGCAGATATTATAACCATTCAGGACACACCTCTCTCTAAAGCAGTTATGGATGTTATTTTGGAGGCCAGGAGGCCCAGCACCAGAAAATTGTATGCAGAAAAACGGAAGAGATTCTGTGCTTGGAACCAGGCACAAGGAATTGACACACTTGTACCAAATATTCCTCAGATTTTACAATACCTAACAGATGCTGGACAAAGGCCTATCCTTCTCATCAATTAAGATCCATGCTTCTGTCATTTCAACTCACTACAATACGGACCCACCTCTTTTTTTGTATCCACTGCTGAGGCAGTACCGCAGAGGAGCCAAAAACATAAGACCTCCAAGGAGAGCAGCTATACCTACATGGGACCTCAATTTTGTCTTGGAAAAGCTCACACTGCCTCCTTTTGAACCAGCCAATACAGCTGACATAAAGTTCTTATCATGGAAAACAGCTCTGCTCCTAGCAATAACTTCAGCAAGAAAAGTCTCAGAGTTACAGGCATTAATGGCTGTGGAACCTTTTATTATTTTCCATCTGGACAGGGTTTCTCTAAGGACAAACCCAACATTTATGCCTAAGGTAGTGTCCAGTGTGGCTCTTAACCAAACTATTCACTTGCCTACCTTTTATCCAAACCCACAGAATAAAGGGGAGAGACTTCTGCATTCTTTAGACATACACAGACAGCTACGCTTCTACTTGGACAAAACTAAAGCTTTCAGAAAGATTGAGCAACTTTTATGGCATATGCTGCAGGATCACAAGGAAAGGCTATTTCAAAGCAGACTATTTCAAAGTGGATAGGTCACTGCATTTGTTTCTGCTATTCACAACATGGCAAAACACTGCCTAAGGGCATTAGGCCACATTCAACCAGAGCAGCAGCCACTTCAGCAGCCTTCCTCAGAGGAGTACCAACCAAGGATATTTTGGAGGCTGCAACTTGGACTTCAGCGCACACTTTTACAAAGCACTACCACTTACCTCTTTACTCTAAATCCAGAGCAGGCTTTGCCACTGCAGTTCTGCAGGGCCTCATAGCCACTCCTAATTCTATTTAGGCCCAGCCACCCAACCTCAGCTTTGGGATTCAACCCAAGTGTAATGACTGCAACAGTGAAACACAATGAACATAGTACAGTTGTGTACCTACCATAAATGTAGATGTTTGAGTGTATTCACTGTTGCAGTCCAGGTTACCCTCCCTCCATCCCCCTTTTTATTGCTGGGACTTATCTGTACTTCTCTATTCTATACTACCTATGTGGTGTATTTGCTTGTAGATGAAGGTAATGTTTTTGTTATTGCATGCTTTTTATAAGCAAAATTTTTAGCCTACCCTTTTGGGGGCACCTGACATCTGGGGAGAGTTGACAGCAACCGACGCCGGACTAGGACTTTGGAATTCAGGCTGATTACAGGTAGTCTGACAGCAGGATAACCCAAGTGTAATGACTGCAACAGTGAATACAGTCGAACATCTACATTTATGGTAGGTACACAACTGTACTATTTATTCCCATGTTAAAACTCCATTCATATGAATGGCCAGTAAAACCATCACCAGTGGATGTAATTCATTTGATATCAACATCTGTTCATTATCTGTCTGCTCTCATTCTTATCTCATTCACACACACACAGGCACACACAGCCACATCACACACACACTTACGTATAAATGCAAGGAAATGCAGCATGAGGGATCAGCAACCAAGGCAGGTGTGCATGTGCCTCTCAGTCTGTGCTAGTACAATAGGGCAGACAGACATTAAGGAAGTGAACTATTATCTGTTTTAGTAGTAGGTACATTTAGCACAGTGGATTCAACCTATGACATGCTAATTAGCTTCATTCTGAAGTCCAAGGCTTGATTTCCAGAGTCTCCATTTGCCTTGTATGTGACTTTGAATAAAGTTAACTAGAAAGTATCTCCAGTCACTCCCTGAAAAGAAGCTTTTCCAACTTTTGTGATTTTGTGGTTAGAAAATGAAAGCATAAAAAGAGTATTTGCTTAAGAGAGGTGAGAAACTGGTTTTCTTTCAGTTGGGGATATAGTGGCATTCATACTGAGGTTACAGATGAATGGGGAATTCTGGTGTGGCACAGTAACAAATAATCCAGTGCTCGAACAATGTGTGAAGCCTTCTGATGAAACAGATCTCTGCTATCACTCTACCCTGGCCATAACTTATGACATCACATATTTTGTGAACAGTTCTACACCCACTGCTGCTCACTTATGAAGGACTGCTACTAAGAAGCAAGCACTGCCCTACTGTGGTCTATACTTAGCCATTGTAGTTACACAGCAACAAACTAATTAAACAGACCTCAGCTTACTGGCTTTGTCTGGTGATAAAAGCACAAGTAGCAATGAACACCAACACACTGTGTGTTTCTACTTTAAGTCATCTATACACACACACACACACACACACACACACACACACACACACACACACACACACACACACACACACAATCACATATGTACACAAATAAACACAAACATATGTACTTGTACCTTTAACGAGATCCCAGTGCAGTCTATCTCAGGTACATCACTGCCACCATTTAAAAACAAAACTTTTGGCAGGTTTGCCCTCTAAACATTTGAATGATTAACACTGCACATTTAGTCTTACATAACAGAACAATGGAGTCTTAAGGTACAAGTATCAATTCACTTACATTAGTAGTTTGGTTGAGTTAATCTCTTCTGATTTAATACATGTAGTTTTAGTGTAAATATTGCTGTAAACATCAAGTAAGCTACAGGACCCACGGTGGTGGTGCTGCGGTAGTATTGTCACCTCACAGTGAGACGCTGTCCAGTTCGATTCTCAGCTAGAGCGTCTTCTGCGTGGAGACATGCGTGAATGGGCATACCTTCGTTGAAGGTTGTGCATCACGACTGGTAACTCGGCACGTAAAAATCAACTACCAATCATTAGCGGACAGGAGTTCTGCTGTGGCGACCCCTAACTGGGAAAAGCTGAAAGACACAACATCAAGTAAGTTACAGGCTCATAAAACAGAAAATTATTTTATCTAAAGATTATTCAAATGTTCTCTTTTACAATTATACAGCTCTGTCTGTTGTTTATTAATTATTGAGATTTGTAGACAGGTTTTTGCAGAAAAAAAGAAACAACATATTTTAAAACAGGTAAGTACTTTTACAAAAAAAAAAAAAAAATTTACATGTAGCTCAATTTTAAATGCTGCCAGGAGCTAAGGACAGGCTTTCCTTAGTATGAAGTTTGCTGAAGAATGCAATCAGATCAAAACAATAGAGTAGGCAGATCAAAACAATAGACTAGGAGAGTCACAGTTCAAGGAACAAGCATGCTTGTTGGATAATTCTCTTAGATTACAAATGTAACTTTAGAACATGTTCAGTTAAAGACCTCTGGGAGAAAAAATTGAATATTAACTCTAAAAATCTTATGTCATTGTGTCCTGCAAAGCCAGACAGAAACCACAGAGGAAAACTTTCCATCCTTGAGGTTTTGATGTGAACCCTAACTGGAACATGAATGCAGTTTTTATTTTTTTGTACAATTCTTCACTGATTTGGTGGTCTCAGCTAAACATTCTTTTCAGCTATAACCCTCATATACTGAAGAACATAGGTGTCAGTGCAATTGGCAGAGATGAATATGATAGAACTACAATACTGAAAAGCAGGATTAGTGTGCTCTTTGTTTGCAGTCAACAGGCGTAAACAGCAAAGCTGAAAAATATTTAAGTTGCTAAAGCAGTTAACATTTATATGGATAACAAAGCTGCTATTCAAAAAGGTGTGCCATGGTTTAACAATATGTATTGCAGATGTCTAATTATGGAGTAGTTTTGCTCTGACTGCACTATCAGATGGTCAGGGACACTGATTCATTGCCTTCAGGAAAATGAAATCTTGGAATTATATCCATGATTTTTAAGTTTAATTTCCTGTCATTTTACCATGATTTATTAAAATTTTCTAATGTACCTATATATATAGAATATTAAAACATATTCTAGGCACAGAAACCTCAAAGCAAGGATTCAAAGAAATACTGGTTGGTCTAAAATACCATATTCCAAGAACATCTCATGTTTTTCATTACTCAGTTCAGATTTGGGATGTGCTGTTATTTTTCCTAGAAAAGTAGAAAATCAGTGTCTCTGCAGATGATACTTCATACCAAGCAAGATTTAGTTTGGTTTGCAGTGTTTTGTGGTGATTGCAGCATAATAGCTACAGTTGTTAAGTTACGAATGAGGGAAGTTAGATAGGAATGTCCTGTTTGAGCTTAGCAAAATTGACATTATTATTATTATTAGATTTAAACAAGTTTCCCTTTCAAAACTTGTCTCATTCTTTCTCCAGTTTTTCCCCTGAACACATCACTCCAATTAGTTTTACATAGGGAATTCAAAACAATGCACCAGTCTGAGAATGTTCTATTCATCTTTGTTCAGATCTAGGAAGGGGAAACATATTTGTTCACCAGGTTATGTTACCTCTAAATTATTTCAGGGATAGTAATGAGTAGGCTAGTGAGATGGGGGTGGGGGGTTACTAAAGTGAAAAGGTAAGACAGACATTTTTGAAGTAATTAACGAGAGCATCATCATCAGTTTTACATGCGAATGGTAACTGTTCATGATAACTGAGGAGTTCTTTGGGGGTGGGGTGAAGTCTGAATGTCTTGTGGAAAACTAGATCACTATTGCAGATTAAGTGAGGAAGAATGAGTGAGACATATCCATTCACTGAGGCCTAGGGTTTATGGAAGAGAAGAGTGGCTGGGGACTTAAATTTACTAGAAACAGAGTGGAATAATATTGGTTCAACAACATTAGTAAGGCAATTATTTACAATGTATGTTTAGAAATACTTACTTCAGATTAAAAAATATATTTCAGAGAATGAAACATACTGGACATTGTTTGTGTTCCTAAGGAAATGACTGTTACTTTGTCAAATTTTACCACAGTAGATTGCAGTGATCACGGGGTCATAAAGGCAAAATTACTGCTAGATAATTTTGCCAAAGTGAAATCTAAACCAATGCACAGAAGGTTAATAACAAACTATATGTTAACAAAACAGTCACAATGTAAAACTAATTACAGTGATGTCTTCAGTGGAAAAAGTGGACAAAGAACGCAGAATGTTTTGACAGAGAAATTGTTTAAATCAAACTTGTAATAATAACAAAACAAAAAAAATCAAGATCTAGGCACACATAGTCAGGAGGATATATTTCTATAAGAATAAGATACTTAACTGAAATGAGACACAAAATATATCAGAAATGGAAAAGAGATTGAGCTATAATTTGAAAACTGAAATAAACAAGCTGGACAGACAAATTAAACATAGTGGGAGACAAGATAGAAAAAAATGTAGAAAATGTATATAAAGATATTGAGCTTAATAGGAAACCATTTTATAGATACATAAGAGGGGATAAGAGTAAAGATATACAGTTTGATAAACTCTGTGTATATTCTAAAATGTATTCTCATACACAAGAGATTATAGTTATTTATAAAATCATCTGCAAAACAGTCTGGCTCCACAAAACAGGTGATAAGTTGTTCTAGTAACATTCAGGTAACATCAAATACTCAAATTAAATTGCATTATATTGAAAAAGAACTATGCTAGCTGAACACAGACAATGCACAGGGAGGAAATGGAATTTTTGATCTGAGAACACTTCAGCATGAACATACAGAACCATTATATTTGTTATTCACTAGGTCATTTAAGTATGGGAAGATTACTGAAGATTGGAGACATCCACTTGTTAAACATACTTTTCGTGGAAAGGGAAATAGGAAAACCCAGAGTTATATATACCCATACGTTTACTTTCATGTTGTGGATAAATAATGGAGAAGGTTATTTTGGATACATTATTGTCAGAATTGGAAAGGTTGGACTTGAAATCATATATCAGCATGCATATGATGAAAACAGATTTATAACCACTTGTAAGATGTTCTATAATAATACAATAGCTATAAAATTGCACTTGTGATGTCATTTATATACACAAAACACCGATGAATAAATTAGAACAACTAAGTATTGATGTATACTTGATAAGATGAATAGCTGCATGGCTTACAAATAGGACATGGCAAGTACCATATAGCAGTTTGACAGGTGAAACTCTACGTTACAGTCAGGGTGTCCTACATGGTTCTGTCCTAGGCCCATACTTGTTTAGGTTGCATCTTTCAGGTCTATCTTTTTCATCAGAGGTATTCTACAATCTGTATGCAGATAACTTGAAAATGGATAAACTGATTATACACTTTACCAGTTAGGGTTTGTCTGTAAAAGAACTTGGCTAAACTGATCATTGGAGCATAGGAGAAGACTATGCTGATAAATGCATCAAAAACTAAGCATGTGAGATTAGGCAGAAGTAGATTGAAGGGTGAATGTTTACTACAGTGCAAAGTGATTAAAACTGTAGATTAATTTAAGGACCTGGTTATATGGATAAATCCACCTTTAAGTTTTCCTAATCATATCAACAAATTGGTTAATGATACTTATAAAACTATAGTTTGTATAAAAAGATTTCTAAAGTCTAGGAAATCAGAAATGATGAAATTATTGTTTGTAAGTTACATTAGACCCTTACCAGAGTATGGAATAACCATATGGAAACCTTATAAAGCATGCATGAATAAATTAGAAAGAGTCCATCCATCCATCCATCCATCCATCCATCCATCCATCCATCCATCAATAAACCCCTTTTCCCATTTCTCACATGGTGTCAGGGTATCACTTCAACAGTGACAACCATCTAGATCCAAGGTTCACACTACTGGGTGGCTAGCCCTGCCCTGGTTGTTCTTCTATACACACACTCACACACACACACTCACACCTATGGCCAGTTTAGAGTATACAGTGCACCTACTGCATTCTTTGGAAGGTGGGAGGAAACCGGATCACACAGAGGAAACCCACATGAACACAGGGAGGATATGCAGACTCCACACAGAAGGCATCCCAGCTGAGAATCAAACTGAGGAACCTCTTACGGTGAGGTGACAACATTATCTGCTGTGCTACTGTTCCTCCCTTACTAATAATAAATTAGAAAGAGTACAGATGAAATATTCTAAGGGCAGTCATGAAAGTAAAAATTTATTATGAAAGACTAAAATGTCTGAACTTGTGCAGTATCTTATACATATATTTAAGCAGAGATCTTATTTGGGTATATAGGGTATTTAGAGACAACTACCTCTGGGAATGTTTGGGTTAAATCAAAAATTAGTAGAGAATCATCTCACAACCTATGTAGACGATTATAGAGATTCACTAATTGGCTCTCTGAAAGAGTACCTCATGCATGGAATAGACAACTAAATTATATCAAAGCAAGCACTGGTTTAGATATTTTTAAGATCAACTTGGACACTGAGAATGGCTGTTTTGGTATAGTGGCAGGTTGTCCATGCTTGAAATATTTGAATGTATGTATTCAACATGTAAGTAGGTTTTTGGAGGTATGTTGTGTAGGTTTGCAGTGATGCAAGAGGCAAGTTTGAGCAGAACTTTCATACCAAACAGTGGAGAGTTAAGCTGATAAGAATTCAAAACGAGAAGGTTAAAAAAGGGAGAGGGGTGCGTACCTAACAACTCTCTCTGATTTTGCAGAATATCACTGATATGTTTCCCTTGTCCCCCAAGTAAAATTTCTTATTTATCACTAAGGATTATAATCAGTCAATAATGCCAGTTTAATAATATGTATGTCAATTCAAAACCTGTAGCTCTATTAACTTTTTAAATTAATTAAAATAACATTTAAAATTTGTCTCTAATTTTGGGCATTGGTACCACATTATTTTTGAATTTGTCCAGATTTCTTGAGCAAGGAAGTTTAGATATATGGAGGGATGTCAGATGGTGACTTTCAGGGTAAAAAGGGGAGTAGAATATGGTGATGGAGGGTAGTACTGTGATAAGGGGTAGTAAGTAGTGTTCGTAAGTAACCTATACCATGAGTTTTTAGGCAGTTAATGTGTAATGAAAACTAGGTATAGCAAAAATAATTGAGTAGATTTTGAAAAGTGTTATTTTTCTCCATCTGCTCAGACTTCGATATTTCTTTGATGGTACTCTGCCATCACCACCACCACAGCATAGATAACAGTCTTAGTGTATTATGCTACTATGAGTGTTCTTACATTTGGTGAACAAGCTCAAGGCCTATTGGCCATCAAAGACCTTGATGACCTGGGGTGGATCCCAATGGGAACTTGATGGAACATGTGTATCTATTCATTTCCTTCTTGCACATATAGATTGAATGGCTGGTTGCAACTTGAAATTGGGAGTTTATTCTATAGATGACAGCATTTTTAATATAAGAATACGTCATGTAAACCTCTGATATAAAATGTTATTGAGACTAAGTGCTTTCTTATGTTCAGGTCACCAGCTCAGTATTCTCAACAAAGGGTTTCAGATAGTAAGGGTATCCTTTAATGCTCTACCTGAAAGCCAGAGTTATCTTCTATGAAGGTAATAAGATACAAAGAGAGCAAGGGACAGAGTTGCTGTAATGTTTGGCTATAAGACACTTTGATGATCTATGATTGTCTTTGTGAGAGATCTTTTCACCTTCTCTAACTGCACCAGATGGCATGTAAGTCGGTCACAGCATAGGGTATATTATTCGATAATTGGTCTAAGAGCCGTATAACGGGGGGACAATTGTCTCTCTTACATGGAAATCTCATCCGCATGAAGAATCAGGTGGAAACAATATATGCTTTGCAGATACTAACAACTTCAGGAGTATTAGATGAAAAGCCATAAGGAGACCAAAATCTTTCACTATTTTGTCAGTTTTTAATTATTGCTCAAGTGACTGCAAGCATTTGCAGGTGTTAGAATGCTGCATTTCTGACACAGAATACAGAGTAGTTTCTACAGCTGTTTAAAGGAAGGTAGTGCATGCAGAAATTAGGAAAATGCTATCAAATTTGCAAGTCATCTGCATATTTTCTGGACTAGACACTGAAGTCATTTGTGATCTCTGAGAAAAAGGTGTAAAAAAGGAGTGGCCTCAGAACCAAGACTTGTGGATCTCCACTGGTGAAGCGGATGGAAAGGAGGAAGTCCTATTCTTCCTAGCTGTATACAATCTTATAGCCAAGTTATTATAACTTCATTTAACTTAAGATCACTGAGTATATGTATGATTCTGTTATGGAGTATAGTGTGGGATGTGATAGCTAGACAGTTGTAAGCCACATGGACTATATCCAGCAACTGTCCAGATTTTCACAGAATATCCAGATTTTTGCATCACATTTTTGGTCTGTCATAACATTTGTGGTTTTCTAGTATCTTGGAAAGGATTGAAGTCATTAAATAATGACACGCATTTAAGTTTCAGATTTTATATTCTTCAGAAAAAAGTGGTTATTCTAACATCTTTCTAAGTTTATAAGAGCAATATTTAAAATGTGTCCCTGATATTGGTTCTTTGTCCCCCATTATTTTAGTTTTGTCCAGATTTTTTGCACTTAGAGGTTGAGAGGCATGTGACAAGAATACTCTCCATGATGTTTCTGTTAAAAGATCTAAGACCCTTGCTCAGAAGATGGATGTCAGCACTCACCACTGCAGCTAAGCCTGGGAGTGATATTCACCAGTGAGTTCCTGATGGTGAGATAATCCACATAGTCTAGAAGCTTGAGAAAAGTGTGAAAAATCATTATCCACTGAGGTCTAGTTCTTGTAAGGATGAAGTGTCACTCAGAATAACTGCATGCACTCAATAGTGTAGAGTCTGAGAAAGTTGTGTTTCCCACCCACTCTGAAAACGGTGGGTGTGTCAGGTGTGATGCCAGCCAAGGGGCAAGCAGGGTCAAGAATCCTCAAGATGAACTGGACTCTGGCAATGGAAACTGGCTATTGGGGCATGGAATAACACCCAGAGCTGAGTAAGAAACCTTTGCTTGTGAGGCCTTAATCAGACTTCTCTGGTAGCATTAGTCTATCAACTACTCAAAGGCCCAAGGAAGGTATTGGCTTACCCTCAAGCATGTGGCTCGAGTGTCCAAAAACTCAAGATGAGTGAGGAAGAACAGACAATTCAGCAAAATAAAGTTTATTCACCAATTTCAAAGTACTAAAATTTTATCCATTTTTTTATTTATTTATTTTACACTTATTTAACAGGATAGTCTGTCTGGGATAGAACTCTTTTTCAGCCAAGGCCAGGGTAGAAAAGATCCATACATGGTAACATAACATAGTACATACATAAAAAGAGAAATTCTATATATACCATTGAGCTATGCAAAAGAATAATCATATGAAAGCAACATTCTGTGGAAACCAGTAAGCTTATATGGTTAATAGGGTACTATCACAGGATAGGTTAAATAAGTAAAATGCAATTATTTAGTGATGGGTAAAAAGAATAAATGTATCTGATCTATGTGAGAGGTAGGTAAAGGAAGACTGGTGAAAGTTACAGGACAGAATGATTGAAAGTGAATTAACACATTACTGTAAGACTGAAGTATATATTATCATCATTAGGGTAAAAACAATAATTAAGCTCTTTTGTCCCACTTGGGGGACTTCATCAAAATATCATGATACTGTTTCAACCCCTTTTTAAAGCATAGTATCCCTCCTAATTAAGACAGTTAGAAACAATAAATTATCAGACTTGATTAATTCAGATTAAGGCAAAATTTTAAAGAAACACACATCTCACGTGGTCTATGCATTTCTCAAAAATATATATGGTTGAAGTGTCCAGATTTTGGTGGAATGTCTAAATTGTTCTAACATATTAGCTCCATCCCTTCCTTAAACTAGAAAGTAAGTTGACAAGTTAGAAGTTAATAGTATCGACCTTTTAAAATGTTTCTAATCTAGGGCCTTTTCATTTATTTATTTATTTATTTATTTATTTATGCTTGTTCATAAGTCTGGATGTAAAAGCTGAGGAATGATCTCAAGTCCCTAGCTGGGTGCAGTTATTTTGGAGTTTGTGACTTAAATAAGAGGGTTATCATAAAAGATGTGCATGTTGCAGAATGGAAAACTCTGAATATCTGTTAAATATAGATGCCCAAACAGCAGAGTATTCAGTCTTCTTAGTGACCATGGGTGTGCTGCTGGATAGAGTACAACCTGCAGATTGTGTAGTTCTCATTTGGGGCTTCATCATTCATGTGTGAAGTGATGAAGATTGCTTGAAAGATGTGATTGGAAGATTAGCTTGTCTGATCTGTACCTGAGTGTTGAATTGTTTTATGACTTCTGTGTTAGCTGTGGATTTCCCATAATAAATACAATGTCTGAACACATGGATGCTCATAAAAGTCTTTGGTTCAGGAATATATTAGGACAAAGGTCAATGACTGACTTTGTCATTACATCATCATACCTGGAATTTTACATTCTGGATGCTGTGGTCAAAAAGGTGTTCAGCTGTCATCTGTTACCTGGGGGGAAACTTGACAGATCAAAGAAACCTGAACTTGTAGTGAGGGAGCCCTGATAATGCCTAGCCAATGCTTTTGTGGAGGATAAGTTCACCTGCCACCTTTAGAAAAACTTTTTTCCACACATCTAGGTTGGTTACGTGGAATGTAAATAGGCTCTATTTAAGACTTCAGTAGCTGAGGAGGCAGAAAAAAGCTATAGCTAAAAGGTGTCTGGCCCTTGTCATGGTAGTAATCCTAGGTCTCCCTGGTGGCTGTCAGTAGTAAGCAAAACCATCAGGTTAAAGAAAGAGCCCTTCTCTGCAGTTCTTTGGGGGAGTGGGTGTCTGTGGATTTTACTGATGGGAATGAACAAGCCAAGAAGCCAGCAGCTGCACTAGTTGCTGAAGTGAAAGCCTGGCTGTGGAAGGAGTGTGGCAAGTCCATGTAGAATAACTTTACAATGGATTTGCCCAGTTCTGCAGCTCACAGAAATAAAGCCTTTCCTATGACCCAGGCACTCTGAATTTGACTAGAGCCTTGGCCACTAGGAGAACTAGCAATGGTAGGGTAGGAGTGAGTGGCTAGTCCCAACTCCCCTATCCAGAAGAGAGGGAATGCCAGTCTGATTGACTATTTTATCACATGCAGTTGGAGCCTTGCAGGTGATGATGCTGCAGCTATTAAACAGGGACAAGGGTCTGGCTTACCCAGCCTGTGATGGGGATCCTTATTAGCATGTGGCTGAGAGCATTCATATAAATGGGGATGGCACAGTAGGCTTTCAAGGTGATGTAGGCACTCATGTCAGCTACCAGGGGTGGGGCTAAGGTCTGAGAAAAGAAACACCCTCAGTTTATATCATTCAATGCCTACAATAGCACAGGCAACTTCCATGATGTCTTGGAAGATACCCACTCAGATCAGCTCTTTCCTCTATGCTGGAACTCCCTGAGTTGTAGTGGGAATGAATGGGCTCATGCCCTGTAGAAAGAGAACAGATGGTCAGCAGAAACAGAGATAAAAAACTACAAAAAAAACTTTCTGGTTGTCTCAAATAGGATCTGGCAAACCATATAGTAACCTAGAAGAGAAGATAAGATATTGTCCAGGCTCACTTCAGTATGAGTGCACAAATGCTGGCTTCAAATGGGGACATTGCCAAGACGTGGTATGAGAGCTTGGTGGAATTCCAGAATCTGGTGGATACGCTCTCCTCTGATGAACCACTGCCAGGACTGTCTGGTGAATCTGTATCGAGGTCAGTAAATGGAGTCACTGTGGGACTTAGTTCTACCATAGCATGACTGCAGGAATGAATAAAATCTAGCTGGAAATTTTGAAGGCATGGATCATTTGTTGAGACTCCATGTTTAACATGTATTTTTAATGTTGTATGAAAGGCTTGGACAGTACCTCTGAGTGTGAAAATTGATGTTGTAGTCCTCATATCTAAAAATGGGGAATGGATGTTGTATTCTAGTTATAAAAGACTCACATACTTCTTAGCTTCCCTGGAAAAAGATATGCTAATGTACTGAAAAGGAAACTGTCCAGTAGCTGACTTTACAGTCAAGAGGAGCTATGCATATTCTCTCCTGGCCATGGAGCTGAAATTCATCTCTTTGTCCTCGCAAGTAAATTGTTCACAGGTATCTGCTGTACTCTTTATATGTTTTAATGTGGACTAGGAGAGAGTATATGACCATATACTCCAGAATATATTGTGGGATGTGCTGCAACAGTCATAGAGCTGCTGCTGCTGTGTGAGAGTTGTGCCTGCATTCTCAGAATTAAGTATGATACATCCAGGATTGTGTAGGACTCCACCATGGTGTATCTTGTACCCATTCCTGTTTTGTGATTTTCATGGACAGCATATTAATTTGCTGTTAAGGTTTGCAGAGTATAGAAAGTGGGGATATGAGGGTAGTATCTCTGCCATTTGCATTTGAGATTGTTTTCTTGCTTCACATTATTCTGACCTCTGGCAAGTACTGGCACAGGTCAATGAGAGAAAAGCAACTGGGGTGAAAAGTAGCACCTCCAAACCAGAGGCTGTAGGTCTCACCATGTAAATACTAAATTTTCCTCTGTAGGAGGGGGTGCCTCAGGGAGGAGTACAAGTATCTTGGTGTCCTCTTTACAAGTGAAGGTAGAGAATCTGTGGTATTGTCTCATGAATGGATGTGACAATAGTACTACAGGTTTTGTACCAGACTGTGATGGTGAAGAGCTGAATCATAGAATGAAGCTATTAATCCATGACTCAGTCTATGTGTCCAGCCTCACCTATGGTCACGAGCTTTGAGCAGTGATGAAACCACAGATACAAGTAACAGAAATGAGGTTCCTCTATTAGGTAGCTGGGTTTATTCTCCATTATAGAGTAAGCTGCATGGTAATCTGGGAGGATCCTTGAATATAGCCACTGCTCAGGGCATCGCATACTGAAAGTAGAGACGTGTTCCTCTGATAGTAGGTCCTAGAGCACACCCAGGAAACCTAGAGATACTACAAGATATTCTGGATGCAGTAGCTGGAGATAGAGAAATATGATCTTTCTTGTTCAGCTTGCTACCACTACAATCTTCACCAGGGTATACTGTTTCGAAAAATGAATGACTGGATGGGTGGATGGATGGATGGATGGATGGATGGATGGATGGATGGATGGATGGATGGATGGAGAAAGAGAAAGAGTACGAAATCCATGTAGCATTTATTCCCATTCCCCTCCATTTAGTAGACTTTAGAACTCAATAACTTTAATGTTTTAACCTTTTCAGGTAACTGTAGATCAATGCTATGACCATTTCTGGCAGAAACTATTAACATACAATTGTTAAAGTCACAAGCAAAGAGAACAATGGGAGGAAATTAAGCATAGTCTTAAGTGTTTCCCAGGAAACTGCTCTGATTGTACCTAAACATGGAAACAAAAAGAATATGTTAATAAAAAACTTCCTGGTTGTACCTAAACATGGAAACAAAAGAAATATGTTAAAAAACGTCCTTGTTTCTAAATGTATTGTAATGGGAGTCACAATAGTCAGTACGTTTTCAGGTATTCCAGGCCATGTGAGACAAATTGTTGTTTTGAGTTCAAAAAAAGTATACAGCTTTTGAGCCTGTCATTATGTTGTCAGTTTCAAACAGTACACTGTTGATGTTAGCTAGGCGTAGTGAAAGCAATTCCCCTACATACATGTCAGATGTAACTAGCAGAAGGAACATTCAGATATAAAGTCAGGAGTGAAAGCTTTTGAGAAAGATTTGTTCCAGAGGTGCATATCTGCACAACCATTTGATTTTTACCGTATTCCTTTATGCTTTCTGAAAGAATACATCAGTGGCCTTGGGAAATTGATCATGAATGCAAAACTGTTAATCAGCAAATGTTTGACTTCCGTATCAGATTGCCTGTTTAAACCCATGCATGCATAGTCTTCAGAAGAATGCCATTGTCCACAAGTTAGTGTTCATTTTCTCACATCTACAGAACAGTAGTGAATCGGTATTATGTCATTCTCTGTAGCTTGTACAACATATTTCCACCTCGGCATGGACTACTCCTTCCGTGTGGTAGCTTCACTACAGTAATGTGGAACATTTCAACCTCACTGATCCAAAACTGGTTTTCCTGCCTCCTGAACATCAGTTTGCAAAAGTTAGAAAGGAACTGCTGTAGTTTAGGTTCATAGGTTCATAGGTTCATACTAGGCTATCTGCCCGAGGGCATTTATAAGCCTAGCCCATAGTTTTGTGGCTTACGCCACCCCTTTAGTTTGGAGAAACTATGCCCATTATTTTGCTGTGCCTCTGTCGAGCAGTGACACTGAGGTAACCCCTGGGGTGTATCTGCGATCTCCCATCCATTGGTCAAGATTCCTCTTGAACAAGGCCAGCGAGGTGCTCTGCCTCACATAAACCGGGATTTTGTTCCACAGCATAGGGAGTCTTTGGGTGATGAATCTATCCCTCCAGCACGTCCTATTAATAACCGTGTCAAGGTTTAAGTCTCCCACCCTTGTGGCTCTGAGGGATCTAGATTTTTTGAGATGAAGCATGTTCATCAAATCTGGGTTTGACATGGCCTTGTATGTCAGGCATAGGTCACCTCTGAGCAAGCGGTAAGCAACTGAATATAACTGGAGTTCTTTCAGTCGGGCAGCATAAGACAGATTTTTGAGACCCTTTATCCTTTTGGTGAGGAACTTTTGTGGCCTCTCCAGCTGCTGCAAGTGTCGGGTCAGATACATTCGAATGGGGCATTGTACTCGATCATTGGTCTGATGAGTGATGAGTATAGGAGACTATGACTTCCCTTGATCTAGATGTGAATCCCTTCATGATAAGGTGGGCAATGTAGAAGGTCTTCCTAACTACTTTAGCAATATGAGTGTTGAATGAAAGGCTACTGTCAACCTGGGTTCCCAGGTCCCTAATAACTTCTTCTGTGTTCAGCGGATTGCCACCTATATGGTAGCTAGCGGTAACCTTATTTTTCGAAGGGTATGACTATGCATTTCTTGGCATTTAACTTTAGGCCATGGCTCTGGCACCAGTTATCCGTTTCTGTGAGACCCTTCTGAAGGATATCTGTGTTGGATGTGTTTTCAACTTCGGCGCCCAGTTTGCAGTCATCTGCAAACTTTGTCAGCCATAACCCTCCTGTGTTTGCTTGTACTTCAGAAAAGTAGATGCCAAACAAGAGTGGGCCCAGGACTGAGTCCTGTGGGACACCACTTGTGACAGGCTTTGAGTCTGACATGGCGCCAGCAACTCTGACCCTGTGGGTTCTGTCACTCAGCCAGTTTGCAACCCATCTTGTAATGTATGGGTTTACATTTAAGTTGATGAATTTTTCAATGATACCCGAGTGAGGTATTGTATCAAAAGCCTTCGCCAGGTCTAGGTAGGCTGTATGGACTGCCTTTCCTTCAATGGCCTTGGTGACTGTTTCGAAAAAGTCAACCAAGTTTAAAAGGCATGATCTGCCTTTGACAAAGCCAAACTGGGTTGGATCCAAAGTCTGCAAGTTCCCTATGTCTTTATTTATGAGATCCATTATGATCCTCTCCATGGCTTTGCAGATAAGGCTTGTCAAGCTAATGGGACGGTAATTTCCAGGGTCGGTGGAGGCACCGCCTTTGTGGAGTGGGACCACAGTCGCTGTGCGCCACTCCCTGGGTATGTATCCGGAGGTGAGGCCCCTTGTTTTACTTTGGAAAGAATATTATGTAGACCATTGACTTACTGCACCATGTTTTGTCGTTTATTAATTTCAGTTCCATTTACAAACCAGCAAACTGTTTTTTCCTCATTATGTGTTGCATTATCATGCATGGCCATTATATAGAATACAAGGTCATACTTGTGTTTTTTTACATTTTAAATATATCCCCATTAACTGTAACTCCGTATCATTCACTATATAACTTTTTTTCAACACATTTAACAATGTAATAACCCATTTATACATTTTAATATACAGTAAATTTAAGATATCTAATGTATATACTGTGACACTTACTTTTGTCACCTTGTTAAAGAGTGTAATCCCCTATGTGTAAAGACGGCTTTCCTTTGTTAATTTATGCTGGCCTTAATCCTCAAAACCTTATGTTCAAGGTATTCCTCTTTTATTTTCTTAAACAACTGCAGTAATAATGTTAGTTTTCATCACTAGTTGACGTGTATAATTTTCCAGTTACTACTCTACCATTGATTGTTTTAATTTGTTTTCATCAGTCCTCAGGAATTACATTCTTTTTATGTGACTCACTGATCCACTATCCAGTGACAATGCCTGCATTAATTACATCATCTGTTGATTCATAATCACTCATTGATGCTTTTGCACAGAAATGGCTGTTTTGAAAAGCAGGCCTTTCAGTTCAAGGATGCATCAGTTACACAAAATGGTTTCTGTTCCAAGATGTAGTTGTCACATAGGTGATGATAATATAAAGAAACTCTGGACATATTCACTTGCACAGAGATAAGGGGTACAGAACGCTTTGTGGGAGCTATGAGGAACACTGCACAATGCATGGAGAAGTGAATGGCAGGGCTTTTTGTCTGGGAGAGAAGGGGCACTAACACCAACATGGGGAAGAAACGTTCATCCTCCTTCATGGGTTACAACTTGAAAGTCATCTGCCTTGGGGTAGCAGCACAGGAGTGTATCCTCCTAAATGGGGTTAAAATGGAAAATTACCTGCATATGTCAGTTGAGGGACATAGGTTTTACAAAGAGGTTTGAGGAACACAGCAATACAACCCATACAAAGGAGTATGAAGGATACAGCAACCTTCATGGTGGTAAGGGGCAGAATCACAACAAGGGGCTGCAGAACAATTACTGAACGACACTGAAAAACATACAGTTGTATTGAATTATACAATAAAGCAAACATTGATAAACCATGAGGAAATATACAGTTACTAATACAATAACGTGGACAAGTATGAAAATCAGTAATAGCATTATAAAACAGACTTCTTCTTATTAAATTTTAAAATAAAACAGTGCCTAAGAGTCATTACAATATGCTGAACTTTAATGCTGTCAATTCACCAGATAGGGAATCTGAGGCCAGCAACACATTTGATAAATATATGATTTATCTGAAATTTTCCTTGTGATGGTGGCACTACTGAATAAGTCATTTAAGGATAAATGCAAGGTCTAAGTCATATTCTCCTCATATGTGGGCAGAAGTTATGATCTATGTTTTGTCCATAGTAGCAGAAGGTGAGCCAGAGTGCCAAGATGTAGGATAGCTCTTT
Organism: Protopterus annectens; assembly: GCF_019279795.1. Taxonomy (NCBI): domain Eukaryota; kingdom Metazoa; phylum Chordata; order Ceratodontiformes; family Protopteridae; genus Protopterus; species Protopterus annectens. The sequence continues at coordinate 391,866,005 of NC_056739.1, forward strand.
GTTGGTCCTCTCAGTTTAGATTAACTGGCTTTGCAGAGCATAACAACTTGACCTTTTTTGATTCCTAATTTACATGTCCCATGAAGCTCAGTGATGAGGTGAAGAGGCATCTTAAAGATATGGAGCAGCAAGGAAGACTATTATCATTGCCAGAGTAAAATTCCATCCTTCCCAGCATTTCTGCAAGAACACAGAGGATCCACTGCTGAAAGTGATTTCTGAAGGGTCTACTACAGGATGAATACTGGAAGGCACCTATCCCAAGTAGGTTAATTCAGGCATGGTCACCCACCCAAAAGAGGAGGTAACTCATCCTCACCAGAAGGATGCTAGCAGTCCCAGGATGGACATCAGTGCTTATGAAAGCTGCCCTGACTCTTGCTCTCTGAAGGCAGATGGGAATCAACTGCCCATCAACCTACTGCAGTGAATAAAGATAAGCAAAGACTTGTGGGTCAGGGACTAACTATCCACAGTGCATTCACCATCTCCTGCTTTGCCATCACTACCTTTGTTAGATGGGTCTATATCACTTAATCAAAAGTTTAACTCATCGACCACTTGGCCAACACCACAACTTTGCCCTTTTCCCCACCTTAGTGCAATCTCAGAGTTGGTATATATAGTTAGGTGGGGTGTGAGGGGTTGATTTTGAGCGGTTTGTGTTCTGGTGTGCCTTTGGCCAAGTGATTCATTACCCTGGGGAAGATTTCATCATTCGCTGAAATGACATTTGACATATAGTGGTCGATGAATAAAGGTTCAATGAATTAAATGTTCGATTAAGCGATATAGACCCTTGTTAGACATCAATCTCTTTCAAAAGCAAGAGACAATGGAAAAGGAAATTAGGCCATTTATGTAAAAGGAACATTTAATGTCTCTGTCCAAATCAGATAGGGCAAGGATTTGATTATATTTTCTTTCTGGTACCAGCCTTTATTCCATTGTTATTATATAGAATTTGTGCATTGATCTGTACCAGGTATATTTGTGTGCTGTTCTCAGATCTTACTGTGTTTAACTTGGACTGCCTCTTCTGCCCACATACTATTGTTACTATACTGAATTTGTGTGCTTCACTGAGTAACAGCTGTGTACTACTTTTGTATTAGACTGTATTACATAATTTATTTCATGCAATTTCAAGTAGTTATTGCATCAGTGATTGCTCATCTTTGCCTCACCTAGAATCTTCTCCGGTGCATGTTTTATCTAACTAATGTATATCTTTTTTGCCTACTGACCAAATTATTTCTGTTTATCATTCAAACCATCAGTAATTTCACCCACCTGGCAAATATGGAAGCTCAGTCTACCTTTATGCCTTCTGTTTTCTACTCTATTGCACTTGATATACTGAGACAGTGTAGGGACTGCCAAATCCTTATTGAAAGCGAGCTACTGATCTGTAAGAGGAATAATTATCGATCTGTAAGCTGAAAGCTCCACCATGCTTATATAACTCAGTGAGTCACCAGGATGCAGACTGCAAACCTTCCACTGCCACTGAGTTTGTGCATCCATAATTGGAAAGTCCTTTGTCAGTCACATTGACTATAGACTCACTGGACTGGAAAAAGAAAGAGTGACAATTTGCTGCTTCTGGTGCCAGGATCTATGGTGTCACAAGGGCCCTATAGTCCCTCCAACAGCAAGAATATAACTATGACTCTGTTGTGGCTCATGTAGGTGTGAATGATGTAGGGAAATCAAGCCCAAGTGACATGCAGGGAGACATGCTAGATATTGCTATGCATTTGTCCCATGCGGCTAAGACACTGTCCCTGAGCAGAATCCTACACTCAGCTGGAATGATACCCGTACACAATGAGAAGACACTTGGCTTTAATAATCAGGGACATAGCTGGCCTTATTGTAGAGAGATCTCATATGTGTCAGCTTAGGATAAGATGATTGAGAATCCCTTTGGCTTTTCAAAACATAACCTGCACCTTCTGTTCCATGAATTCCAAATAGGGGCCAAAGCACTTGCGACCCCCATAGTGCCTAATTCTGTCAAAATCCACCTTCTGGACATTCCAACATAACAAAAAAATCTTGCAGTAAATTCCAGTATGGACCACAATATGGTTGCTCTGCAAAGTGCCAGATGTATTAACAACAGATTGCTGGCTCTTGGGATTTTCCACCGACTTAAACACATCCATATCGGTTTTGCAACAGAGATTTGGATTCACTGTATAATCAGCACTCTCACTTTATCAAGTTTTAGTGCCTATCATACATTCAGACCTACTGTATTCTAAAGTGGGAGCATAAGTATTTGTTAGAGACCCAGTTATCTCTAGAAAGATTCCCTGTGACTCACATATAAAAGCTAGTGAACTTCCAGATATCCTAAACAAAATAAATTATCAGCTCATACCTGCTATGGGACCATTTCTATGTCTCTGGAAGACCTTGAAAGATTTCAAAGTGTGCCTACTGAATTAGCTATAAATAAAAAATACATTTTTGATGGGCAGTTTCAACTATCCATCTATTCATTGGTGCATCAGTACCACAAAGTTTAGGTACAGCCAATGATTCCTTTAACTTTACATAGTAATTGCTAACTCCCTTGTACAAATAATTAACCAGCCCACAAGGGGTCAATGTCTTCTTGACCTTGTCCTCACTAATATTGCACCTACTTGTACTGCCCTTACAGTATCCTCATCTCTGGTTAAATCCAACTACAAACCAGGTATCTTTGCTCTTCTGATCCCATCATAATTAACACCTTTGAATTCAAGGACTTTTAAAAGGCAGACAGCTAGCAACTATATGATGAACAATAAAAAGTTAGCTATAAAATTTCCTGAACCCAGCAGTCACTTGCGTCCATGGATTTTACTCCCATCTAACAAACAGCATAAACCAAGTGGTGCTTTCAGAACCAAATATATTGAGGAATGTAAAAAATAAACCACCTTAGGTGGAATACAAGCTTTAGGTTCATAGGTTCATAGGTAAGTACTAGGCTATTTGCCCAAGGGCATTTATAAGCCTAGCCAGAGTGTGTTGGCTTTCACCACCCCCTTAGATTAGTTCCCTGTGCCTCTGACCAGCACAGCCATTAGTTCCCTGCAGAGCCACTGCAGTAATCCCAGGGAAAATTTTATTTTTCCCATCCAGCCGTCAAGGTTTCTGTTGAAGAGTGCTAGTGAGGGGCTCTGCCTGATGTATATTGAAATCTTGTTCTAAAGCATGGGGAGTCTCTGGGTCAGGAATCTATCCCTCCAGCATGTTTTATTTATCATTGTGGTAAGGTTTATATCCCTAAAGCGTGTGGCTGTCAGGGATTTGTTTTTTTAGGTGGAGCATATCCATCAATTCTGGGTTGGACATGGCCTTGTATGTCAAGCAGAGATCACCTCTGAGTAAGCTGTATGCAACTGAGTACAGCTGGAGTTTCTTTAGTCGGGCTGCACAGGTCATCTGTTTGAGGCCAGTAATCCTCTTGGTGAGGTACTTCTGTGGCCTTTCCAGCTGCTTGCAGATGTCTTGTGAGGTACATTCCAAAAGGGGCTCTGTACTGTATAATGGGTCTGATGAGTGTCGAGTAGAGGGGAACAATGACCTCTTTTTTCCTGGATGAGAACCCTTTTGTGATGAGGGGTGCCATGTAGAAGGACTCCTTGACTACTGTGGCAATGTGATTATCAAAGGAAAGACTACTGTCCACCTGGGTCCCAAGGTCTCTTATCACACATTTGGTGTTAAGTAGACTGGTGCCTATGTGGTAGTTCATGGGTACAGAGTTTTTACCAAAGGGGATGACAATGCACTTTTTGGCACTGAGCTTGAGGCCATGGCTCTGACACCAGGCATCTGTCTCAGTGAGGCCCTTCTGTAGGATGTCCACATCATTTGGGGACTTGACTATGGCTCCCAGTCTGAAGTCATCTGTGAACTTCATTAACCAGAGGCATTCTACGTTAACCTGTACTTCAGAGAAGTAGATACCAAACAGGAGAGGTCCCAGGACTGAACCCTTTGGTACTCCACTTGTCACTGGTTTGAAGTCAGATTTGGAGTCTGCAACTTTTACAGTGTGGATTCTGTCAGTGATCCAGCTGGCAACCCATCTTGTGACATAGTGATTTATACCTAGTTTAGTGAGTTTAGCTATAATTCCGGAATTGGTGATGGTGTCGAAAGCCTTGGCGAGGTCAGGATAGGCTGTGTGAACCACCTTACCCTTGTCTACAGCTTTGATGACTGCCTCAAAGAAGTTGATTAGGTTCAGGAGGCATGATCTGCCTTTCACAAACCCGAACTGGGTGGGGTCCAGAGTTCGGAGATTACCAATGTCTTTGTTTATGAGTTCCATGATGATACATTCCATGGCCTTGCAGACCAGGCTCATCAGGCTAATAGGGCGATAGTTCCCGGGATCAGTGGTGACTCCCCCTTTGTGGAGTGGGATAACTGTTGCTGTGTGCCATTCAGTGGGCACAAAGCCTGATGTGAGGTTATGATTGAACATGGTGCTTAGGTGGGGAGCCAGTTCGTTCTGAAGTTCATGTAAAACGTAGCCAGGGATGTTGTTCGGTCCCATGGATGCTGTGTTTTTGGCTTTAGAGAGTGCAGCTTTTACCTGTGTAGTTATGATTACAGGGACTCTGCATTCTTCCTGTATAGATATGGGCCCTTTAGGGGGTGAGAGGGGGGTAAAGATAGCACTGAACCTATCTGCCAGGATGTTGGCAATATCAGTTGGTTCTGTAATTTTCGTGCTGTTGTGCTGTAACTCAGAGCAGATCTGGGTGTTGCCATTGAGATTCTTGACATAGCTATAGAATGCTTTGTGGTTGTCCTTAGTATCAGTGGTGATTTTGTTTTCATAGCTATCTTTGGAGGATCTTATAAGGGATCTCAGCTTCTTACTGAGGCTGACCAGGGAGCTCCTCCACTCATGGGATTTTACTCTCTTTTGCAACAGTTTCTTCCTTCTGTTGTACAATTTGTTTATGGCAGGGGACCATCAGATTGGCTTCCTTTTTTTGAAGGATAGTGTCTTGCCTCTGTTTGGGATAGCACAATCCATGCACTCGTGTAAGTTCTTATAAAGTGCATTTGTGTAGGATTCAGCAGTCGTAACTGTATTGTCCATCTGCATGGTTGTCATGAAGTTCGCCACTTCTGTCTTAAGAAGCATGAAGTTGACTTTGGAGAATTTTTTTACTGTGGTTTCCTTAATGGGGGTGGGGGCAGGATGCGGATATCTAGAGTGATTCGTTTATGATCGGATCGGACCAATGAGGAGTTGACTTCAGGTGTGGAACACCGATCACTCATGTTGGTAATGACTAGGTCTAGGATATTATTGCCTCTGGTGGGGGTGTGGATAAGTTGATCCAGGGCACTGGAATTTATGAATTCCAGAAAGCATTGCACAAAGGAATTGGTACATGAGTAGTTTTCCCAGTTAATGGAGGGGTAGTTGAAATCGCCCATTATTAGGGTGTTTGGTTGAACCCTAATATTTTCCAGTATATCAAGAAAAGAGGAGTGGGAATCCTGGGGCATGGGGAGGGATCTGTAGCAAGATACAATTTGGATTGCAGTTTTGCCCAGAGTTAATTGCACTTGGATGACCTCAGATGCATTATGCTGAGCAACTAGCCTGGAGGTGTGGATATCCTTAAGCAATATGGACACACCTCTGCCTTTGGTGTTCCGGTCCAGGTTACATGGCCGAAAAGTGTGGTATGAGTTATAGCCTGGTAGTGCAGGGCTGCTCTTTGGCACCTTGAACCAGGTCTCAGTCACTGCACAGATATCGATGTTCTCCATTTTAAGGAGTGCCTCGAGTGAGTGTATTTTGAGATTTAGACTTCTAGCATTGAGTTGTATTACCCTCAGTTTTTGCTTGCCTATTCCTGTTATGGTGGAGAATTTGTCATTTGAACCTTGTCTAAAAAAGGCACTATAGGGGCGGCAAGAGCCTTAGCCAGTATCCGGAATCCCAGGGGTGACAGGTGCAGGCCATCTCTGGCAAAGCATCGTGGTCTGTCGACCGTGTCGTCCCAGGCAGATAGATACTGGATCCTCTTAGAATGACACCAGAAGCTTAGCCAATTGTTGAAGTCAATCATTTTGTCCTTGTACTGCGATATCATTCTGGGTGATGGCAGAATGCTACTCAGGGCTGGGGTCATACCTGCCTGGGCTACGAGATCGGAGAGCTCTTCCATGTCTCTTTGCATGTAGTCCAGACATACATCATCGCCTGGGGGGAATATAGAGAAATACAATATATAAACTTTTATTTTTATTAATTTGAAGTTTAGAAATGAGGATTTCAGTGTTATCTACATGGGGTGGTGGTGGGGGGAACAGAGGTCAAATCTAGGGTGGATTTGTATAGTACCGTAGATATCTTATCCAAGTCAGAATAAGTTATCATTCCTCTATACTCTGCCCTGAGAAGACCATTTATAGAATGTAATAACTCCTGTCAGCATGTATTTATCCAAACACATTATGCAGCCAGAATGAACCCAGTGGTTATTAACTAAAAAGATCACAGAGCAAAGACAGGTCTGAAGCTCTGCCCTTAAATTCTGTCCCTTGTAGACTCCTGTATGGTGATCTATGTCTAGCATTCCCTTCTGTTAAGGGCCCAAGCCTCAATGACCTTTTACACCACAATGAAACAAATGGCTGCATAAACACTTGAACTAAAAATGTAACTCTCTCTCAACAAATAACTGAGAGATGCTCAAGTGACAGATTTATTACTGAGTGATTCCCTTATCTCTGAAATAACCTTCAGTTACATGTAACATAAATTAATGCACTGATATCCTTTAAGGCTCATCCTGATGATTGTATGGGTGCTCATAAACTTATCTGAGTCCTGAATTGTTCTGCCTTCTTCAGGCTGAAGGTGCCATATGAGTGAGGGTATTAACAATGGGATTATTGTCCATGGAATGACACTGCTTTCTAAGCTCTATGAATGTGTAAATTTATCACAAGTTTTTTAAACATCCCTGCCCACCAATTAGACCAAGTCTGACGATTAAATGTGCTACTGCAACGTCTGATCCCTCATAGCATAGATGTCTAATACACACACACACACACACACACACACACACACACACACACACACACACACACACACACACACACACACACACACACACACACACACACACACACACACACACACACACACAAAATATAAGCTGCTCAATTAGCACTACATATTCTAAGCTCCATTTTGTTGAAGTACGTTGCCCAGAATGGTGCACTTATATAAACACACACGCAAAACTTAAATGGTTATTTCTCTATGAAGACCTTCACAGTCCAACACACTCAATTATTCTAACTTCAAAAATATTAAAAATGAAAATGTTAAAAAGGGCCTTTCAAAATAATCAGCCTTTCACCCTGACATTGTTGCAGACTTAACTAATGTTCTTCTCTCACATGTTATAACTTCATTGATGAGTAACCTTTTTTTTGCTCATTTTTAGCTTCAGCTTCAGTGACCATCAGATTCCCTCCCTCACTTGCCTTCTCAGTGCAACTCATTCACTCCCCTAGGAAGTGAGAATCTTATACCCAAGAGTCACTGTGGAGAGCAAGAGATGTGAATCCTCTCTACTATTGCCTACAGGCTACTTAAGTGATATTTTGTAAGCTTATTACAAGGTAAATATACTGTACAATTTACTAACTTAGCTTTACCCGTGCAAACACAGGACTTTGCCCCTTCAGTACACCCTTTCTTATGTAATAGGTCTACATTACATAGCTTGGGAAGCCCCCTACTATAAGTGCCTTCTAAAGAAAAGAAATGTCAGATCAGGCTCATCCTGGAAGAGGAACATGATGGCAGCTCAAGCCTCAGAGTGACTCTTCCTAAAATGTAGCTGAAATATGTACTCCACTGACCACTCCTCCCCCCTTCTTCAACCAATCATTTAACATCTATGTCTTATCCAGTCATGTGATTCAGTCGAGGTATCATTTCCTGGAGTAGTATACTATCATCTGTCAGTCCCCTTGATCACACTAACTACCCCATGTCAGGAGTCAGTGCCTTATTCCATTTCCACAATAATATGACTGTTTATTTTCAAGCAAAACCACAAACCATTAAGCTACTGTACTTTTAAGTACAATCACCCCTTTTATGGCACTTTTGTATTGACAAAGCATAAACACTTTTGGCAAATATAAATACCCAAAATAATACCTTCTTCATCTACTCATTTTAAGTCTCTTTTGTCATGTGGTATTATTAACCGAACTCCTGGACTTGATCCAAATACCATTAGACAACTTATTGTTCTTTTTGAATAAAAAAGTATGTGATCTCAAAATAGTCTGAATCTGTGTGTTTGGTCTTGGCGGTAAATCATCTTCTCCCCACACATGTTTTAACCATTATCTCTCAGGCGGTGTAGCTATTGCTGAAACCCTGCTCGAAAGTTAAATATCTGATAGTGAAATTCCCCCACATTAAACACATATGTCAGTCAGATGGATGTCTCAGTAGGGCAGGAGGTGTGGCCATCTTTACTAGGGACGATTTAGCTAGAGTTAGTTAGTTTTAACTCTCATCTCCTATGTAACACCTGTTACGGATCTATCACCATTGCTGTGAAGATTTGTAATCATAAAACATTAAACATTATCTGAGTGGATGTAATGATGTCTCAAATACTAATATTGACAATATTCACTTATGGATTATGACAAATACCTAAGGAGAAAAATAGAATAAGGTGAGTTCTGTGCTAACTGGCATTATGCCAATCCATATACCCACCCCGCCATATATCTATGAGGCCTCTGTTAGCATACTTTGTCCATGATAAAATATTGGGCAAATACAGTATCCTTGACTGTATTTTACTCTTGAATGCTGACAGCATCTTATATATAACGTCAAGTTTTCCTAAATGAATATGATAATGTTTATAATATGGCAATACATTGAAGATACTCTTGTATGCATTTTAAATGGATCAGAAATACTAACGTTTTCTCCACAACCTTATTCACAGACATTTTAAAGAGCTCTGTGTGGACCTTATTATTACATATTATTATTGTAACAATGCCAGAGTAGACAGTTTGCAGCTACACTGTAGACGATTCATTCATCATTGACTCACACTGAAACATCTAACCTGACTCAATCCTGAGTGTAGACAAATTGGCTAATAGAATATTCTATGCTCCAGACAAGTGTCCTGCTAATAAAACATTCCTTAGTATATACTAAATTGTCCTGTCTAGTCTGAATCAAAGCACCGGGGTAAGGCTTCTAGAGTTAATCATCATTATGATTTATTCCACACAGTATTAGTATCATATCAACAGAAAGATCTTCCACCAAGTACGTGACATTTTCATATCTACATCTTTCCAGCAAGTGGTCAAACAACATTTTTTTTTCCATACAGAGCTACTACTGCAGTAGTGATAACACTCAGCCACCTTTTAGTTGACATTGTTCTTCCATTACCTCTTTTTTGTCATTATCTTAGCCTATATATACAACTATTTGTAGGATGCTTTTGTACCTATGTCTACTGCTAATGTACGTCTTTTTTAAGGCTCACATTGCAAATATTATTGTATGTCTTTTATTTTGTTTTATAGAGCTACTTCTAGATTTTACTCATCTCTGAGGTTTTCTTCATGGGCCTCTACTAAAAATGAGTTAGGGTCAGTCAAGTTTTCACAGTTAATGTACCTAAATAAAATAATGGCATTTAATAACTGTGCCTTACAGGTTTAGGACTCAAGGTTCAACCTTTACCTCTGCACTCTATATAGGTTCATAGGTTCATAGGCTGAATAGCAATCCCCGAGGGCCTGATAGGTCATGCTTCATGCTATTTAGAAGGCATCCTGGGATATTGTTTGGGCTATTGATGGAGTGTTCTTGGCCTTAGAGAAAGCATTAAGGATATCTTCCTTAGTGATAGCAGGGGGAGTTATATTTGATGGTATTTCCTGAGGGAAGGTTGAGGGGGATAGAGGGGTAAAGTTGGAGCTGAATTTGTCAGCCAGTAGGTTTGTTATATCTTCTGACTCAGTATAGGTGGCTTCATTTATAATGAGCTCTGCACACAATTGTGTATTGCCTTTAAGGTTGCGGACATAGCTAAAGAATGCCTTGTGGTTGTCCTTGGCCTGGAAGGCCAAATTTACCTAAAATTTGGCTTTGGTAGACTTTATTTGTCCTCTGAATTGTTTGTTTAGTTTGATAAGAGTGCTTTTATCTTGGCAAGTGCTGCACCTCTTAATTTTTGCCATGATTTTCCTCCTTCTGTTACACAGCTTATTGATTTTATGATTCCACGAGGGTGGATTTCTTTTGAGTTAGTTCTGTACTTTTTTCTGGTAGGTACAGCTGCCTCTATGCAGCTATTAACATACTTGTATAGGATTTCTGTCAACAGTTCTGCAAAGCCAGCAGTGTTCTTGGGGTTTATGGGGCCTTGAAATTTTGTTAGGTTATCACTTAATAGCAGGAAGTTAGCATTAGAACAGTATGTGTATGAGCTGAGATTTTGCCTACTCTATGTTTCTGTGCAGGTTTTCTTTGTTAATCTAGTTTTTTCACCAGTTTTCCAAAACATGCTTGTCAACTGGGTATATCAAATTGTACAATATATATGCTTTATTTACACTTGCCCTTGTTGGTTGGATCATGTCTGAGAAGGGTCTTTATGCCAACTCACTTATTTGGTTTAAAAAAAAAAAATAAGCACATAAATAAAACACGCATCTGTAAAATGCTGGTGGTGGTCAATAATTATTTATTTGTTTTATTTAAAAGTTATCATAAAAGAATTAGAGTACCAGTGCTTTTACGGGTGTTATAACAGATTTTGGGCCGGATTCACGAAGGCTTGCAGGGAGTCTAAGACTAGAATAAGACTCCATGCAGCCAACATGTCTGCTGAGCACGCAGGGGCGTGCAAGAGAGCTCCTAAAATGACTCTTACAGGGACAGGGTTAGGTTATGCAAATTACCTCATTTGCTGGCGAAAGCTATGCAAATGAGGTAAATTTGCGATCCAGGAAACACTAACCTGTTCGAGTAAGAGTAGTGTTATTTGCAGAAATGTACTCAGTTGTCAACTGAGTACCGTTCTGCAAATAGCAAAACGGAGCCATGACAGCTCCAAATAAAGGATGCATCCAGTTGAGGAAGCATGCCAATGGCCAGATATATGGCCATTGGCAATTTTTTCTGTTGCAAAATAAAAAAAAATAATTTTTTTTTACCTCGATCTCCGATGTTTAAGCATAGCGCAGCACCCCGCAAATGTGCTGCACTCTAAAAACCAGAAAACCAAAAAATAAAAGCCACAAATAGGGATTTTATTCAAAATATTAATCTGCCATGCAAGTGAATGGTAGGCTGAAGACAACATGGCTACTGAGTAGAGGTTGCTAAGGGGGGAAGCTCAGTCTGAGAGACGTAACCAAGAATTAGTAGGCAATCCTATGCAAATGAGGATAAGGATAGTGAATACCAATATTTCCTGCTATGTGAATCATGTCCCTAGAGTGTAAGAGTAGGAAAAGGGGAGTAACAGAGTAGGAGATGGGTGACATCATGAGGGGGTATGTATGAAAAAGACTGTAAGCTTATTGGAGCAGAGTGGCATGTGGTTGCTGTGAGTTACTCAGGACTAAAAGAGGTGTGTCTACAGTTGTCTAAACTGAAATCAAGAAATTGAAGGTGTACACCGTGGCTATCACTAAAGTTTCTTGCAAAGCTGCTGACACTGTGTGCATGCGTGTGCACGCGTGTGCGTGTGTGTAAACCCATCTAAGGCTGTGTGCGCGGGTGTGTGGCCGTGTAAGCCTGTGTTAGGCCGTCTAAGCTAGTATACACAAATGTGCACCCGCCTAAGCCCATGTAAGCCTGTGTGCGTGCGTGTGCATGTGTTTGCACTTGTTTGCGGGCACTGCCCCCTCTGGAAACAGAAATGGGAAAAGGAAGGAAAGGAAGTAGTAGGAAGTTAACCAAGGAGAACTAGCAGAGCTGCCAGGTGAAATCAATCAGAATCAGCCAATTACACAGGCAGTACAGTAGCCCAGCCCAGCACCTAAAACTCTGCAAACAACTTTCCCTCATGTTTTTCTCAGAAACACTGCAACACTACAGTCAACAAAGAGAAGTGAAAACTTAAAAAGCTTAAACTGAGACATAAAAATGTTAGGGGCTGCCATTGCTGTTATAAGGCAACATGTGCAAGATGCTGAGGGTGGTGCCATTGCAAATGCTGCTGAGCAACCCACAGTGAGGAGATGGAGAAGAGTGTACAGACCCAGGGTAACCTACCAGGGGCTACATGAGCTGGAGATAGTGGAGCGCTATATAGTGGGAAGAGAGGTCCTGCAGCAAATTGTTGAGCTGTGCAGGCCACGCCTCACACACAGAACCAACAGAGGGGGACCCATCCCAGTGGAAACCAAGGTATGTGTTGGCCTAAGAATACTAGCAACAGGTACCTTCCAGAGACCAACTGGTGATATGATGGGGATTTCACAGGCATCAGCATCAAGGGTACTGCACCAGTTCCTGAATGCCATGTCATCACATGTCGGTGATCATGTATATTTCCCCAATTCCTGTGAGGTATTAGCCAGCAATATGCATCTCTTCCAGAAAATAGCAGAATACCCTGAGGTAGTGGGTGCAATTGACTGCATGCACAAATACATCAAAGCACCAGTTGGTGAGCGGGGTAGGGCCTACATCAACTGCAAGGGCTTCCACTCCATCAACTGCCAGGTCGTGTGTGATGCCCAGGGCATAATACTGAATGTGTGTGCTGACTGCCCTGGAAGCTACCACGATTCCCATATCTGGCATCTGTCACAGCTGTACCAGACATTTGCAAATGGGAACATCCCTGACGGTCACCTAGTGCGGGATGCTGGATATGCACTGGAGCCGTGGCTGATGACACCCACAAGAACTCCATAATGATGCACACGCACAAACACGAAATGTAATCAAGCGTGTTTTTGGGATGCTCAAGTCACGGTTCCAGTGCCTGGACACATCTGGTGGAGTCTTGCAGTACTCACCAACTACATGTACCCAAATTATTTTGGTATGTGCCATGCTACACAATATGATCTTGCGAAAACAACTGCAGCAGGAACAGCATGGGGCAGGGCCAAGCAGCCCCCCACCATTGCCAAGGCCTGCACAGGCACAGCGTGACTCAGAGGAGGAACAACCTGAGCCTGCCCCAGTAGGCAGAAGGAGGCGTGCCCAGTATGCCTTGTCCTTGGCAAAGAGGCAACGCATAGCCCATACACTGGCTCAGTAGGAACCCCGGAAATTATACCTCTCACTGACTCGCACATAAAATAAAAAGGATGCCTAACTTGACACTACCTGTTTCCAAACATGTATAGGGAGTGTAGTATGTGCATCCGACATAGGCAGCCTTGCAGCACCACCTGAGGCATGATTGCCATGTTTAAAGCAATATAAAGCAGTGCTAAGCAGCTTTTACCAATATCTAGTATATGTAAACAAAATTGCTCGTGCAATATTGGCCAAGGTCGGCCAAAGTTGAGCAAAGTCAGTTAAACATGCTCATATCTGCTTTACTGTTTCCTAAGCAGTCTGGTCTGGCCAGCATGAAAATAAAAAGCAGTGACAGGGCTTGAACCCAGGATACTGTGCACTATAGTCACTGTACTGAACCACTAAGCCATGACAGCATTACAGTGAAGCTGACACAACAGGACAATTGTACACTAATGCAAACACAAAGCAATGCTGTATCATGCCCCTAATGAGGCAAATGAGTAACCTCACCCACATGCCTATGCAGACAGAGAACATCATGCCAGGTGCTGTGATGTGGGTTGTGTAGGCTATGAAGTCGCAAGCTAATATATGTGGCAATGGACGCTAAGACCTATAGTACACTAGTATGCCTCAAGCCAGTACGATAGGCAACAGTACAGACTGTAATGGTGTCCTGTATATAGCACTGAAGGCACAGCAAATATGTATAAGTGCCAGGTGAAACCCACATCCTATGTACACCCACAGTAACAATCCAGTGTACCCACGGGTAGAAATGTACAAAGAATAGCTGTCCCCCCTGTATGTAGAAATGTTGATAGGTCTATGCAAAGTGTCTCATGGAAGCCCTGCAGGCACAGCATGATCTCTGTTGATCTATGACACAAAGGTGAACCCTGCTGTAAAAATACACCTTGATTTACCATACACATATAGTATAAATGTGTATACTGTGCGTGCTCACACACTCCAACAAATGTAGTGGATTTCATTCTGCATCACACTGAAAGGTCATACTGGGCATGCTCACACACAAACAAACGAAGCAAATGTCAGGCAGGAAGATACTGAAAGGTCATACTGAGCATGCTCACACTTAGGCTAAATAAGGATGTGATGATAAGGGATCTATGGACAAATGTGTATAGTCATCTCTACTTCCAGAAACACATTCACGAAGTGGTCTGAAAATCCTGCTATGTGTATACACAAATTGCCAAGGTCTGTGCATGTAGGTCAAAGGAGATTGCCACTACTCAGCAGTCATCAGACCTGTCAGGGACTACCACAACACACTTGCGAGGAATCTGACTAGACACGTTCAGCAACTAGAAAGAACAATGAAGAACCTTAACAAGAGGATTACTGGCCTCAAATAGTTGACCCATGCAACAAGAATGAATATAACCCAAGCTGTACTCAGTTTCATACTGTCTATGCAGGAGATCTCTGCCCAAAAGACAGGTCCATGTCATGGTTACACTCAGATCTGTTCTGAGTTACAGCTCAATGGCACTAAATGTACAGAGCCAACTGATATTGTCAACATCCTGGCAGATAGGATCAGTGTTAACTTTACTCCCCTCTCACCCATGAAAGAGCACATGTCTCTAATGGAAGACAGCAAAGTTGCTGTCATCATGGCTGTACAGGTAAAAAACACTCATCAAAGCCAGTATCACAGCAGCCATGGTACTAGATAACTTTCCAGGCTGTGTAGTATCTACTTCCTTGAAGTAAACATTAACATGGAAGCTCTGTGGCTACTGAAGTTTCCAGAGGACTGCAAACTAGGAGCCATCATTGTAAACACTAAAGATGTGGACATCCTACAAAACGGCCTCACTGAGACAGATGGCTGTTGTCCAAGCCATGGGCTGTAGCTCAATGCCAAAAGGTGCATTATCATCACCTTTGTTAAAATCTCTGTAGCCAAGAACTACAACATAGGTAGTAGTATACCTCACGCTTTAAGTGTGACAAGAGACCCTGGGTCATGGGTGGACAGTGGATGCAACTGTGATAAGCACATTCCCACAGTAGTCAGGAAACCCTCTTATGTGGCACACCTCATCACAAAATGTGCCTCATGCAGAATAAAAGAGGACATTGTTCCCCTTTACTCACCACTCACTAGAACTGTAAAAGAGTACAATGTCACTGTTGCTATGTACCTCACAAGACAACTAAAACTGGAAAGCCAGCAGTAATACCTCACAAAGAGCATTAGTGACCTGAAATACATGCCATACACAGACATCGCAAAATGCTCTATCCGTACTCCCTTGCATATCGCCTACTCAGAGGTGTTCACTGCGTAACATCCAAAGCTATGTCAAACATGCAGCTGTTGGATATGATCCATGTAAAACACTCACAATCACCCTGACCTTTGGACCCAAGACCACGAGTGAAATACAAAAGGAAGTGTTGTGGCCATTTACCTTATGGATATCCACACCTCCAGGTTACTGCCACAGCATGAGGCCTTGGAGACCATGCAAGGGCAACTAACAATGGGCAAAGCTGCCCATAAGATTGTAGCCTGCTACAGATCATGTACCTTGTCTCAGGAACCTCACTGAGTATTTTGGAGAACAATGGCAAATATGAAGGTCCAATCAAACACCATTATATGAGGAGATTACAACTACCCAAACTGAGTGGGTGAATTACTCATATACAACGTCCTTTGCCCAATGTGTCCTAGAGTTAAGAAACTCTAACACCCTGGAACAGCTGGTCAGCATGGCCACTAGAGGTGACAACATAGTGGACATGATCATCACCAACATGGGGTACCAGTGTTTCACAACAGAGATAAACCCCTCACTGGTAATATCAGATCATTAAGTAATCACACTGGACATCCACATCCTGCCCCCACACCCAGTCAATGAAACCACTGTTAAGACATTTTTAAAAGCAAACTGCACACTTCCCAAGACCAGAGTGGAAAGTTCCAAAGCCCTCTTGCTATAGGATAATGGTATACAGTCTGCCAAATCATTTACAAGTGTATCCTATGAACATCTACAGGGATGCATGGATCGAGACATCACAAATAAAACCAAGATGCACTCTTCCAAAATTAAGAAAAGAATCTGGTGGTCATTGCCCAAAAATAAGCTAGACAACAGAAGGAGGAAACTAACACCTGATAGAGCCAACTTCACTAAAGGAAAGGCATCACTGATCATTATTAGGATGAAACAATGATCGCTCATAAAGTAATCCAAGCACAGTTTCTAAAGACAAATTGCCAAGGAATGTAAGAATAACAACCACAAAACCTTTGGTAGCTATATCAGACATGTAGGTGTCAACTTCCAAATATGCTGTCAGCTACTGAAAAAAGTAATGACATACACCAAACCAACTTTCATTGCCCACACCCAGGGGGACAAGTGCAGTGTAAACTCCCCCCCATCACCCCCAAAACAGCCTGTGTCTATCACAGAAGGATGCAGAGACACAGACGTCACGGACATGCAGGTAAATATAGCCCTCACCAAAGCTAAGAACATAGCATCAATGTAACTGTAAGTTGTCCCAGGCTGTGTCTTACACTAGGCCCACAAGGAACTACACCCTCACCTACATTCACTGTCCAGACTCAAGCGTATCACAGGTTATGTACCCAAAGAATGGCATACACTAACAGTCATCCAGCTCCACAAAGGGTGTGCCAAAACAGAACCTGGAAACCATTGCCCAACAAGTGTACTCAGCCTGGTCTGCAGAGCTTTTGAGCAAATCATCATGGAACCCATACACTGAGACATTGGAGATCTCCAGACACTGGACTCTACACAACTTCGCCTTGTTAAAGGCAGAGCCTGGCTCCCAAACCTAGTTGACTTATTTAAAACAGTTACCATGAACATAGATGGAGGTGAAAGTAGTCCACACAGCCCACCTGGACCTCACTAAGGGCTTACCACACCATTCCCCACTCTGTCATCATGGACAAGTGTACCAGCTTGAACATGAACAGCTATGTCACAGGATGGGTGGCCAAGTGGCTCACAGATCAAACACACATGTTCATAGATGCGGGTGCCATGTCCAACTCTAAGCCAGTCACAAATGGCATCACACAGGTCTTGGTCCTGGGAACCCACCTGTTCAGTCGATACTGCTCAGAGGTACAGGCAAGCATGGCAGGTGTAAGGCTGAACAAATTTGCAGATGACTGGAAACTGTGGTCCAGAGACAGATACTTGATGTCAAAATAATGTCTTCAAGCTGAATGACAAAGAATGCATAATCATCCCCTTTGGGTAATACAAAGTGCACACAAATTACCACATAGGTGGTAATCCAGCATGTATGGAGAAAGTAATTATGGCCCTGGGGACACAGGTAGATAGTAAACTCACCTTTGATGATGACATGGCCAAAGTGTTTAGACATTCCTTCAGTGTAGGCCATCTAATGTCACCTAATGTAACACACTTCGTATAGTCTGATGATGTCACCATCCTACAAATATACCTGTGGAAAAGAAAACTCCCAGTAATCTGTATAGCACGTCATGTTAATGCATACTTCTCTAGTATCATGAAGTAGTTAGGTAGGGGGTTGAATCCTGCACTGGGCAACTGTGTGTGTGTGTGTGTGTGTGTGTGTGTGTGTGTGTGTGTTCCCCTTGGGAAGGAACAACCTTCTAGGAGAGTAGTGAAACACCTCAAAAGTGGTAATGTAACCTTTGTCAAGTCTGATGATGTCACCATCCTACAAATATACCTGTGGAAAATAAAACTCCCAGTAATCTGTATAGTGGGTCGTGTTAATGCATATTCCTCTAGTATCATGAAGTAGTTAGGTAGTGTGTGTGTGTTCTCCTTGGGAAAGAACAACCTTTTAGGAGAGTAGTGAAACACCTCAAAAGTGGTAATCTAACCTTTGTCAAGTCTGATGATGTCAGCATCCTACAAATATACCTGTGGAAACGAAAACTCCCAGTAATCTGTATAGTGCGTCGTATTAATGCGTACTCCTCTAGTATCATCAAGTAGTTAGGTAGGGGTTTGAATCCTGCACGTGGTGAGTGTGTGCGCTGTATGTGTGTGACACTGTTGGTCAATGTGTTGTGGGTTTTGCTTTTACCACTGTATGACATATCAGTATGCATTGCAAATGTGAGCTAGCTGTGTGTCAAATACATATCTGTACATGTTACCTCAATGATTGCATGTGCGGGAACCCTGCTTTTTCCAAGAACACAGCTGTCATCCTTGCCAGACTGTGCTGCTGCTTCCCAGACCTTAGGTCAAATCTGTATGCTTGTGACAAGGCCAGCCACTGCAGTGATCCCTGGCCTAGGTCATCTGTGTCACACAAAGTCATTACAATTCCTATTGGAATGTGTGAGTGAGGGTCTATGGCCAAGGTATATGTCAGACCTGTTCAAACGCAGCAAAGTCTGTCCATGATGACTATTCATAGGTGTAGAACAAACTGTGGATATGCATGCAGACCCCTTATTGCTTATGTGATCCACCAAGGGATTCCAAAATACCTTTGGAAATGTGATTAACAAAGGAGAGATGACATAACACTTGGTTGCATGTACACATTGGTACCTGTTCATCATGCTGGTGGCTACTACCTATGTGGTACTGTGGGATTAATATGTTCCTTAAAGGTGGATGACTATGCTTAGTTTGGATTATAGCTTTACAGCATGGGTTTGACAACAGGCATCTGTCTGTATGATACCCTTGTGGAGGATGTGTGTTTCATCTGGAGAATGCATTATAGGCCACAGTATTCATTACCAGATGTGGACGGACATATCCCTACTGTGATTGCTTGTACCTAAGAGAGCTATATGGCAAACAGGAGTGGTCTCAGTAATGGGTGCAGGTGAATACCAGTGGTTACTGGCATTGTATAGTACCTGAAGGATCCAAATGTTGCTGTGTGTCCTACATCTGTGTCGGTTGTCAAGACATCATCTAACGATTGGTTATGGTCAGGCTGTTAAAGTGATGTAAACCATCAGAATGCAAAACAATGACAGAGAGTAACAGTATCACCCACAGCACAGTGTCAGGCAATGTCATACACACATGTGTAGTCAGGTTCCGGAATGTGTGTAGTACAATGCATACTGGTCACCAATAGAAACTATGGAGTGTTACTGTGTAATACAGAGCGTGTCACCCTGGCCATGTGTCCACTATGCACGTACATGCAGACAGTGCACCTCCACCATGTTCACAACTGTACACCTGCAAATCTGTGCTACACACATCCCACACATACTGTCCACTCATGCTGCCAATACTGCACACATCAGCCAAGTGGCATGTGGCCAGACAATACACAATTGGAACCAACACTGGTGTAAACAACACTACAATGACAGGCATAGCTTTAATGCATCATGCCTGCTCAGCTACACCTTCAAGAATATCATTACACTCTACAGCTGACAACGTTCTAACATTGCTATACTGCTATATAGACACCCTGTGCATCAGCACCATGGTAGCCTGTTCCTGCATCGATGTTACAGATGACAGGAGGTGGCACAGGTTTCATCATATGCACAGGGTGTGTTGTTTGTTCACCAGAGGCCTACAGTAAGCCATCCAATTGACATGTATGTGTGTGTGTGTGTGTGTGTGTGTGTGTGTGTGTGTGTGTGTGTGTGTGTGTGTGAGGGGCAAGAATACTGGAATGGGCCAATGTTGTTGTAATGTGTGTGGGTATGTGTTAGCCCTAGGTGTCTGGAGTATGTGTGTGTGTCTGCATGCACACAGTTCCACCATGTGGCTGCCATATACGGGTATTTGTGGGACAGCCACAGACTGTACCTGCGAGGCTATACAGATCACCATCTCTGGCCACGGATACGGTACCTGTGCCTGGCAGGGGTGCTACTGACACTATCAGGTACTAATCCAGACTGGGTACTATCCCTAGAGGTGGATGGATGTACACTGGACACAGGTCCCTGCTGAGACTGTCCAGAGCCATGAGCATGTGGTCTTCTAGGACATTCTATGGAAAGCCCACCCTCAACATTGCTGGGGCTGGTACTGGCACTATGGGAGCGGCTGTGGCTTGAGCGACGTCCGTGGCGACTGCCAGCTGCTGATGTTGCTGGCATACATCCACGTTGACGTCTCAACTGTCCCGCACTGTCCTGACACATGGACATGACATTGCAGAGGATATCTAATGTCTCTCCCCAATGTCTATCAGTGACCTCGGTGTAATGTTGGATGGCACCTGCTAGGTCACGGATACTGTCAATGACGGTGGTGTTATAGGCCCTCTGTGCACTTAGTCCCTGTCTGGTGTACCGTTCCATACATGCCTGTGCCTCCATGACAGCCTGGAACATGCATGACATTGTCAGACCTGTGGCACATCTGCCAGTGGCATGATGAGCAGCAGCACTCCTACAAGAACCCCTGGACATCTGCCTATGTGGTACCCTTCCAGACATCTGGGTATGGCTGCTGTGTTGGGATGCATGTGCCATGGATACCACACTGTCCTGGCCAATGCCAACTGTACACTGTCCCTCAGCTATGGGCATTGGTGATGGATGTATTGGCATTGTGACTGTATGCATGGATGGGGTGGACAGCTGTGTACTGTCGATTGGTGGCCCAATGACAGACCCTGGCAAACACGCCTGTGCCTCAACACACCTATCTTCATTATCACTATGTGGCTCTGTGACATCAGTTTCCCTGCTGCAGTGAACCAGCCCTAACACAGCACCTGTGGGAGGGAGACAGGAAACACACTTTACGACCTGTACATGATGTCAGCACACATGCACACATGCACACATGCACACATGAACACATGAACACATGAACACATGAACACATGCACACATGCACACATGCACACATGAACACATGCACACATGCACACATGCACACATGAACACATGAACACATGAACACATGTATACATGCATACATGCACACATGAACACATGCACACATGAACACATGCACACATGCACACAAATACACTCCTCACTACAGCAGATGCCCACACACACCACCAGCAATCCAAAACATACTTAATAGTGGTTGAAGGTGGGTTACAGTATCACAAGGCAAACAGTCATATCACACGTCAGCAGGCAGAAAGTTTGTTGCTCAAGACCATGCAGTGTGAGTGTAGACAGCCCATGTTAATAACAGTATATATGGCTTTGATGCATGTGTGTTATTGTTCAGTGATTGGCCTCACCCTGGAACACAATATGTACATGGACACAACATTGCTGTGCAAGTATTAAAAGGTCTGCAATGTCTTGTGCATCATCACTCACAGGTATACATACCATGGCTGGATGTGTATCTGTGTGTCACATAGATATCCATTTCTGATTACAGTGTCTGTGTCTGTAGCAGATAATTGTGGACAAAGGTTTAGCACATGCATGCTATGTATACACACAGGATGAGTGGTGCATGTATACGTGATGGAATACCATTGCTCAACATGGCCATTGTACAGTGGGTATGGTGAGTGTAGGACATACTGTGGACATGCCAGTGCCAGCCATGACATGGCATGCTACAACATGACTGCAACATTAAACATCACACATACCCAATGTGTGTCATGTGACCTGTACACTCAATAGCATTACAAGACATATATGTGTCACTTTGTACAAATGGAGATTGCTATGCATATTGTGTATAGGTGCATATCTTTGCACACACACAACATTGAGGTGCATAGCAATGACTACTATATGTAGTACTGTGGTCACTGTAACTAGATGGGGTGTAGTACCATGAGCCATCATCATCATCATGCATCATGTGGTTAATCAAGACTACTAATGTGTGCCAGACTGCCACCTAGCATGCTGTACCTGAACTGCAGTACTGTGGCTACAGTCACAATTACACAGCCACTTGTTACATGGGTTTGTAAGGTGCCCAATAGGGAGCATTGACTAACATGAATGTGTTATGTGTTGAAGAGTGTCGCACAGCCCAATGATAGGCCTCTACCCCTCAGGTATATTATGTGTGCTGTGTGGATGACATGTGGGATACTGAAGTGTGACCTTACAGCGGGTGTCTGGATACGCTATGTGTAGCATGTTAAGGTGTACTGCATATGACAAAGTTGTGTATGTTGTGTACATGTGTATCAGCTATGCCTATCCAATGTCCAGTACAGTGTTGCCACAATTGTGTGTGATGCTCTGTGTATTGCATGTGATTGAGGCAGCTACTGTCATTACTGAGATGTGCATAGTCTCACAGCAAACATGCACAGCATGCATTATGCATAGGTGTGTTACATGTACATGGCCTACACCTCACCTATGACATGCACATTCCATTAGCAATATTAAAATTATAACACACTCACCAGCATCGACTGGCTGCCTTGCTGTCACACCAGAGGGACCTACAAGAATATGAGACAGTTTGTCAGTGGCCACAACTGTGCCATTGCTACTGTGAGTTTGCTAAACTACAGTAGTACAACAGTCGACAGTCAGTACAGATTATATTCCAAATATCAGTATTGCACAACACTATGTAGTACAACTGCTAAACTCACAGTACACATCTCACACATGCATAATCTACCAATACAGGTAACAGTAGTCTACAGATAGGTTATGTTACCTGCACGCTCCATGTCAACATGCTGGGTGGCTCTGGCCTCCATGATGACACATGTAAGTTGCTGTTCCTGTTGTTGGTCAGGAGCCACCACACTTAGGAGCAGCTCCTCCACTCTGGTGAGGGGGGGGATGAATGGCTACCCCACCACCTGTGGCAAGCTGTTGTTGATGGATATCAGACGCATGCCACCGGACATGTCTAATTAAATCACTTCAGTGATGGCGTACCTGCTCATATGTCCGGTTATGCATGCCTATGTCATTTACCCGACGAACAAGATCTTGCCACAGTGCAGTCTGCTCATGCTGGTCCTGGCTGGTTCTAGAGAACAGCAGGATGTAGTGCTGCACCAGGCTGCTGTGTATTTTGGCTTCCTCTGCAGCTGTATAACATGGATTTATTTGGTGGGACATGCCCCTGGAAGACAATTAAACAAGATGTGTGAGCACGTCATGTGGCACACAACATCCTAAAGTACAGATATCAATTAACTGCCATATTTAGCATCCGATTGGTTGTCAGAGGATACACATGTTCAATACCACATATTAGTGCTCAGGCCACAACTGGCTGACAGTGCCTGGCATGATCTATATATCAAACCATGTTCTGCACAGCAGCAAAGAGAACCCAGTATGTAAGACTATACACCAGTACATGGCACACTGTATGTGACACAATGCACCACCTAGCCACAGGAGTTATATATCAAGCTAATTCATAAAGAAACATGTCATCCATTGCAATTAATGTAAAGTACAGTTACAGTATTACCAGTATACCACAGTAGTCATTGATGCCAAACCTCTGCCTAACATATGTGCACAGTTGTTAATATAGGTGGCATACGGCTGTACTAGACTATACATGTTGCTAGATACACACGTATACCCTGTAACACAGATATGATTGAGGGCATGGTACAGGCATAATTACACACACATCAGACATACATACAGCACACAAATGTATGCCAACCCAGATGAGCTTTACCTGTGTGTGTGTCACTACTTACAAAACCTTATGCCTGAGGTATGCAATCTGTGAGGACTACAGGGAACATACAAAACAGTGTTTCCAAGCACTCTGAACATACACCATACTGTACTGTTTAGGCCTACAGCTTCAGGTAGTACTACAGTTCATATGGGAGATGGATTCACCAGCAGTACCACTCACTAAGCATACATGTATTGCTTTAGCCTACAATGGGACACCACAGTCGACAACAAGGGACTACGTCACACTGTATGCCATAATACTTTTTCTGCCTAGCAATAGCATACACATCTTTTGCTATGATCACAACTAGGACACAAACTACCATGACAGAAACAATTTCACACTAAGCTATCACTCCTTTACAGACCTTGCACACATTCACCAACACATTCACCATCACACTCAGTCAACCTCACATAGCAATTATTGCACTAAGTACATGTGTGTGTGCATCGTGTCATAGGTAGGTAATACGCTATTGCCCTAGGGCCTACAGCAGCCTAGCCATATGCTACTCTGGCCTTTGACACACATGTAATTTAATTTCACTTGCCCCTGTCAACCAGAGCCACAGAGGTGATTCCCAGGGTGTATTTCCTATCTCCCAACCAATCATCTGGAGTATTTATGACAATTGCTAATGAGGAGCTTTGTTTGCTATTGATAGGTGGTTTGTTCCTGAGTATGGCATGTCTCTGAGTTAGGACTCTATCCCTCCAGCATGTGCTGTTTAGTGAGCTGACAATGTGTAGGGCCCTAGAGCATGTATCTGGGAGGGATTGTAATATGTTTACGTGGAGGATGCCCAACAGCTATGGGTGTGACATAGCTCTGTATGTTAGGCAGAGGTCACCTCTGGGTAGACGGTATGCAACACAGTGTAGCTGTGGTTTTGTGAGTTGGTCTGCACAGGGCATCTGTTTGAGGCCAGTATTACTCTTTGTGAGGTATGTCTGTGGCCTTTCTAGTTGCTGTAGTTGCCATGTGAGGTACATACCACATGGGGCATTGTACTCTATAATGGGTTTTAAATGTGATGAGTAGAAGGGAACACTGACCTATATTTCCCTAGATGACACACCTTTTGTGATGATGTGTACCACGTAGGCAGAGTACATGACTAGTGTGGCACTGTGATTATCAAAGGTGAGGCTACTGTCCACCTGTGTCCCATGTTCCCTTATCACACCTTCGGTGTTAGGTAGACTACCACCTATGTGGTAGTTAATGGGTACAGTGTTTTGGCAAGAAGGGATGGCACTGCAGTGTCAACACTGAGCTTCAGTCCATACCTTGGTCACCAGGCACCTGTCGCAGTAAGTATGCCCCATGTCTCTCTCTCTCTCTCTATATATATATATATATATATATATATATATATATATATATACACACATACATACATACACACATACATATAAACATCCATTGCTGTACATATAGATATACATATAGGCACATATACAGTCCACTTTTCATGGTGGGAATATCAATTATGCGACAGTTGTGAGATATACAGTTATGTAATAATATTGCACAGTGTTGTGCAGACTGCATTGAAGGTGTCCTCAGCCCATGTAGCTTTAGCAGGCCTCACTGGCTGCAACACTGCAAAACTGACAGAGCATACCCACAGCATTTAACCACCACACGTCATATACCAGCACTGCATGCTGATTTCTTTGCCACACACTGCAACCTACATAGAAATATGCACATAACAACCTTCAACAACGTATATATATATATATATATATATATATATATATATATATATATACACCCTTCACAAACAGTTGCAGTATGTCCCTTGCCCTATGCACATGTACAGATACATATAGATACGTACTGCTGCCACATATGGATGATTCACAGTATGTAGAGTACTCTTCAACAACATCTACTACATGCCAGCAAATACATATGTGTTACATACCTTTCCTTTGTATTTCTCTGTTCCGTCTGTTTTTAAGGAAATATTTTTTTTTTTGGGGGGGGTTCCTCTGTCTGTTGATGTTGCTCTTTCTTTTTCTGTGTCTCTCTGTGTCTGTCTCTTTGTCTGTATCTGTGTCTCTGTCTCTCTCTCTCTCTCTCTCTCTGTTGCTGCAATGAGATTATTGCATGTGTGGACAGCAAGTACAGCCTGCTTTTCTAGGTATCTGCACATGTGCATGTGATGGCCTCTGCACCAATTGGTGCCCACCATTTACTAATTGCATGCAGCCTGCTGTGTGGTAATTGCAGTACTCACTGTCATAGCAGCCTAGTGCTATAAAATGCTAAGTTAGGTAGGCGTAGCCCTTTCAGCTTTCCAAAGTGGGGCCCATGCTTGTTTGCTGTGGACACCGTTGTGTCAGTCAGAAGGTTGGTATACTTCTTATAACTGAAGCTAGGGTTGTAGCCAATTTTTATTTTTATTTTACATTTGTTAACCGGGATAATCCGACTGGATTCATGTCCATTTTCAGCGGAGGCCCGGGGAGAAAAGCTCCAAACAGTAGTAAACTGTATTAAAGTCACAGAAACAATTACAATTCACAGCACATTAACAAATACTTTCCATATTATCATGCAGGATGATAGAGAATTGACACAGTAAAGATATTTACAGTGAAAGCCAGGTGATTTGCATGTTGTACTCAAACCTGAATGTTGCTGCTTCTAGTACACACTTGTCAGTGTAGAATTTACTCACCCCTCCAAATGCTTACACAAGATACATGGGAGTATGTACTTTCTTTTCTAATTAGACAATTAACTGCCATACAAAAGTAGTTATTGCAATGTATTCTGGCACATGAACTGTTTGTGAACTACTATACTGTAAATATTAATTAACTCACTTCTGAACAGTTTGTTGTTTATTTGTGTTGACATTAGCACAGGCTGCTCAAGACAACCGGACAAATTTCAGTACTGAGTATGCCTACCTACATCCTTCGTAGAGCCTGAATACACAGGTATATTGTTCTTGTGGGTAGGGGTGCAGAAGTACATAGAGCATATATTATTGTGTTGTGTATCATGAGGGTTGCTGTGTACCTGTTAGTCTATCAAGGCAAGTAGTCTGTCTCTATAGCTCCCACCTGTGGACATATCCAGATGGTAGCCAGAGGTTAGCCTATTATTCTTTGTCTGTGCACCACGCCGGTCTTTTCTGCACTGGACCAATGGCATTGTCACAGCTGGTTGCTACCAGTACATGGCTACATCCTTTGATATTTCTGTTCTGTACTCCTACATAAGGGTATGCTTGTGGGACTCCTTCCAAAGCTATTTTCAGAGTGTGTAGCAGCAGAAAAGCTGAAATGCCTGTGTGTTTCTGCCTCTGCCAGGCCTCTGATACACTCAGGTATATATTTGAACAGCCTCAGGGAAAGGTACATATAAGTGAGGTACACCTGTAATATATTACAGACATTAAGTTGAGACTGTGAGAGTATTAGAGCATATGTATTAATACACCTTTTCTGATGTGCAGGCAGTGTGTACTCTTACTTATTGACATTATTCATTAAGTGTCATTCCCCACTTTTCTGCCTAATGTCAGTACTTTTCAGAGGGATTCTGAGGGACACAGCTAACATTTGTTTACAAATTAGGGACATCCCTGAAAAGCAGTCACAGTTGGGAAGTATGGCCTCTGCCCTATTCAAATATGCCAGTGTTTATCCTGCTCTGATACTGTGTGGGGTTTGTAAAGTGCTACTGTAACATTATTTCCTGATAGAATGGCTGGTTCTCTTTTCACAGTCATGTCATGCAATTCCACAACAACTGCTGGTAAAGATCCACAGAACAAGATTTGTGTTATGGCATTCCTATTTTCCCTTTACATTCACTCATTGTAATGCATGATATATTTATTACAGCACCAACTTGTTGTATGTCTACTGTGGCTTAGTGGTACTTCATGCAGTGTAGTGTGTCCAGGGTTCGAGACTGACAGAGGTGTTTTATTTTGCTGCTCAGCAGAACAAGGGCCCTGCCATGCAGAGTGACTAAGGCACTTTTAAGCAGTTGTAAGCGGGTTTGCGTGGGTTTGCGTGAAGCTTAGCAATACTTAGCTAAGTGCACACATGCGCACACTCGCTCAAACCCGCTAGCTACTGCTTAAAAGTGCTTACTCCTGCTAACCCCCGTGCTAATTTCTTTGAAAGAAAAGAAAATGGGGAGATAGGAAAGTGGTGAAAAAGGGGAAACAAAGAGGGAGAGACAGCATGGAAACCAGCTCGGGATGTGCAGGAGGATGATTGTAGGGAAGGTCCATAGCTGCCCCTTTCTTTACCAGCAACAGCTGTGCATATATTAGACATTTGGAGTGAAATTTGAAACCTTCCACCCCTGAGAGAGGGGTGAGGACAACAAAGTATGCTGCACTGCCAATTATAATCTAGGAGGGGCAGGCTCACCCATGAGTAGTGCCACTCTTGCTTCGAGCTGGCGTAGGGGATCAGCAACTGAACGCTGGATCTCCCTATGCACCACAGCCCGGACCCTTCAGAGGGTGACAGGTGGCCCTTCTCTGCCCATGCTTTCATGGGGGGAATGAGCCCCATCCCCTGCAGCACTTCCACCTGAAGGTGGCACAGGACCAATGGAGGAAGGGAGCCCGGGATGGGCACCGGACCTGCTGGTGCCAGGTGCAATTGTCAGCTGAGGAGGGACAGGTGGGTCCGCTGGGACCGGCCTTCCCATACGTTCTGTGTTTAGGTGTGTTTAGTTACAACATAGACAACAGCATTCCAAATTAGTTGTAACAGCATGCAGTAATATTCCCATTAACCCAACACACCAGGGTTCCAACCGTTGAACAGCAAGCATAACACATGCATATATTGAATGACAGTGGACATTCCAACAGCATGCAGGGATGATTGGTGGCAACAGGCCACCAAGATTGTGGTGTTTGAACAGGGCACATGCATCAAAGTAAATGCAGATATTTATAGAACAATAGGACATATGTCCCAACAAATGTTTTGAGATTAGACATACCCATTGAGGTGTGGAATTGCATTGTTTATGCACATACAGTAGGGTGTAAAAAGATACCTCCATTAACATCTTATAAGTACTTATAGTTTAAACTACATTCCTATTGACTGCAGGTGTATATCCCCTACATGTATTATTACACTAGACAATGTGCATTAGGTTGTGTAATGGGTTTGGCTAGTTCATTATATACCTGACCTATATCTGACATACTAACTGTCCAAGATGCAGATGTTACTGCTACATAGTTATATATTTTATTTATATTTATATATCTACATATCTGGATGTGTTCACGTGACATTTTCAGTTATATTTCTACAGAACCCTACATTTCAAATAGCACACTCACATTTCTGGGGAACACATTAACAAGCTACTCATGTGCCAGATTTACCTATGCATGCCAGCCATTAACCAACTGTTGAGGACTGCATATATGCTTCACAGCTACTTGCACTTCCTTCATCAACTTTATATGGGACTGCCCTAATGTGGGTTGACAGTGGTTAATACAACAGTACTATTTATATAATGCAAGGGTACAACAACATTTCAAAGTAAGTGACACGGACACACTCCAAGTTTATACCTTTATTAATTACATTACACACTTTTCTAGAGTCTCTCTCATTTATTTGATATTACAGTGCATGCAGAAGACTTATTCAAGATGTATTATACCTTTAATAATAGGTTACAACACTGTTTTTCAGGCTCACTCACTTATTTTATATAGCAGTACATGCAGAGATATTATTCAGGACTTATTTTACCTTTATTAATGGGTTACAACACTCTTTTTCTGGCTCCAACTTATTTTATATAACAGTACATGCAGAGAAATTATTCAGGGCATTTTATGCCTTTATTATTGGGCTACAACACTTTTTTTCAGGCTCTCTCACTTATTTTATATAACAATACATGCAGAATAATTACTAACCTGCCTGGTGGCACAGCCTTAGCAGCCTATCTGCATAGGCTTGCTGATTCGCAGCACAGACACCTGCAGCTGTGAAGTAAATGAAGGGATATTGAGACATGCCTATCCATTATATAGACTACAATAGCATGTTTTACATACTTCATTCCATGGCTACCTACTCAGTAGTGGGGCATCTTGCATGTCACGGGCCTCCTGTATCCATCGGTTCAGTAGGTCCTGCTTCTGTCTCTTCAGGTCTGCATGGTAGTAACTGACCTGCTCACCAGTCCGAGGGACACCTGTGGCACTGGTGAGATCATGAGCTAACCGGTTCCAAGCCTCTGCTTTGTACTCTGTCCCTTGAAACTGGCCCTGCAGGAGTCTTGACTCATGATGATGGACAAGGAGCCAAACCATGTATTTTGACTCCTCGATGCCCCAGCGTTGTGCTCGAAAGCGAATACCCTCTCCAGCACCAGTCATTCTGACTGCAGATGGGAGCTACAATCCATTATGGTGAGTATTCCCGCCTATGGAGCTTAAATATTCCACATTTCCCGCACTTATTTGTGATTGGCCGTTTTTGAAAATTCTCGGCTAACAGCAAACCTGCTTAGCAATGGTTAATCTTCCATTTATAAGTATATGCATGTTAACAGTGCATGTTTATGCTAAGCTGTCATGGCTTAATGGTTCAGTACTTTGATTATGGTGCACAGTGTCCTGGGTTTGAAACTTGTCATTGCTTTTTATTTTACTACTGTTCAGACAGGCTAGGGGGTGTGGCTATGTTTAGGCAACTTTGCTTTACGTTGCTCCACATTGCCCTACAGTGCACTGGTTAGCGCGGTGCGCAGCTCTGCACAATCCTATTGCGCTACATAAAGCGCTGCTTAGCTATGGGCAATTATAGTGTGCTGGGTAAAGCACTGCTTGGCTATGGGCAATTATATTGCGCTATGTAAAACGCTACTTAGCCATGGGCAATTATATTGTGCTAGGTAAAACGCTGCTTAGCTATGGGCAATTATATGTCAATATCCTTAATGCTGCTCACCTTCTTATCTATATATATATATATATATATATATATATATATATATATATATATATATATATATATATATATACATTTTGTTCACTAATACATAGGCCATTTCAATGCTTTTTACTAAAATTTCATTCATATATGTCAGGAATTATTTTATATACTAATTTAAAACATTTAATAGACAGGGGAGTGGTGATCTTTGTGCGAATGCTCTACCACTACGCTATTGCTATTTGGCTTGATTTGCATAAACATTTCTTATTATGCTCTTCGATGTCGAAATTGCTAACTGCAGCTAAGCAATGGGCACACCCGCGCAAACACTCGCAAATATGGGCAGCTATATCGGGAATTATAAAAAAAAATAGTTTACATTTTACAATTACAAAGGGGTTTAGTATGCGGGGATGTGTACTGTTTGCTATGTGTACATTTCAGTGGACTCGCTCATTGCATTTGCCATTTTCACTTTATATGGTTGCAGGAGTGTGGATATTTGGATTGCTCGGCAGTCTGACACGGCCCCTGCAGTCTTACACACTCTGTGTAAGCTTTCAGTTGAGTCAGCGCCCTCATGCATATGCATGACACGCTGACGTCATAGTCTTAAACAGCAGTCTTCGAGTAAGACTTGGTTAGTCTTACTCGGAGGATTACTGAATCCCCCCCTTCATTTGTAACTCTCTCTGCCTTTCTTCAACTTTTCTTTTAATCTTTTTTCTTTTCTTTCATTTTTCTAAGCCCGAACCTTTAAATTATCAGTATATTGCTTTATAAAACAACTGGAAATGTGACAGAATCCCTTAAGGGGAATTATTTTTTCATGAGGCTTTTGACTTCCCAAAATTATCAGGAACAATATATAAATAACTGTATTAACTTGCTCCACTTGCATCTTGGAAATATTGTTCCAGTAACTGCTGTGTTACATACCTGTTCAGAAAGATTGCTTTGCATATCTTACAGTATAATGAAAGTGGACTTGCTTAACCTTTCTACAGTCTAAATATAGATTATTAAATTTTATTTTCTAAGTATTATAGCTCATGTTGGCATCCTCAGTCTTACAGGTACTTCTGCCTGTGATGCTTTATTTTTATCTGATGTGAAAAACAAGGCCTTTTGTTTCTTCTGCAAATAAAACAACACATTTTGTACTGACTCACTAAAACTATACTTTAGCTTGTTTTCACTGACGAACTGAAGAACATTTAGCTGTTGTTCTTCACCATAGGCTTTATTTTATAAATAACCTTATTGATTTAAAACTGAATGCCATGCTATTAATAATTGTCTAAAATGTTTGTATTGTTAATTTTTGGAAAAACAAGTATACTTGTTTTTTATTTTTCATTTTGTATTAATAGGGTTCACTTGGCATTGGCCCTTCCTGCTGTAATATTTTCCTCAATAAACTGTTATTCTGCCATTTTTTATTTAAAAAGTTTAATGTTACTAAAATTGCTCATTGAAATTCTGCTGTTTGTTTGTCCTTACATTTACATGTATGTTTCATAATAGTACTTTTACCATAACTTTCTTTATAAACTATTCTTTGTGATGACCATGTATTATGTGATGGTGGTTTGGAAAGGAAACCTTATGCCCTGCAACCCCCCCCCCCTGAAATAACCCTTTCTGATTCAAAAACTGCTCTACCACTGAGGTTTCCCAGTAGAGGTAGCATCAGCATGGAGGTGGTCACAATGCCCATAATGCATGGTAATAAGCGAATCCAGGGGTGAGACGAATACTAATTAGACATGTGCTCCCTCTTGGAGATGCATTCAGCTATTGATTTACTCTGTTGAGTGATTAAGAGAATTGCCCAGCTGCATGAAAAATTCAACACTGTTAAAATACAGTGGTCACCCAGTGCAGTGCAAATAAGTTCAGGGAAGATCAGTGGAGATGTGTGTCAGGGTGTTAGTCTGTGGGCACACGTGCGCACGCATGTGTGTGTGTGTGTGTGTGTGTGTGTGTGTGTGTGTGTGTGTGTGTGTGTGTGTATGTAGTTGGGAGCAGATCTGCAGGGGCATGAAATAAGTCGGATGAATGAGGGTATGCGCATGTGTGTTTTGTGTGTGTGTGTGTGTGTGTGTGTGTGTATGTGTGTGTGTGTGTGTGTGTGTGTGTGTGTGTGTGTGTGTGTGTGTGTGTGTGTGTGTGTGTGTGTGTGTGTGTGTGTGTGTGTGTGTGTGTGTGTGTGTGTGTGTGTGTGTGTGTGTGTATACATGTGTGTGTTGGAGAAAGCCTGGGGATGGAAGCGGTGTATGTGTCTGTGAGTCCAATCAACTGGGGAGGGTTATTTGATGCTAGTGGATATGTGTTTAGTGCTTGTGTGTGTGTGTGTGTGTGTGTGTGTGTGTGTGTGTGTGTGTGTGTGTATATGTGTGTGTGTGTGTGTGTGTGTGTGTGTGTGTGTGTGTGTGTGTGCATCCGCGCGCGTGTGTGTCTGTGTGTTGGTGTGTCTGTGTGTCTGTGTGCATGGCTGCGTGGGTGGGTGTGTGTGTGTGTATGTGTGTGTGTGTGTGTGTGTGTGTGTGTGTGTGTGTGTGTGTGTGTGTTTCTCTTTGTCTTTGTGTCGGTCTGTCTGGATGGTCACACTACATGGGTTAGGTTGTGAAATGAGTGGGAATAAGTGAGTAAGTAAGTGTGTGTGTGTGTGTTCATAGGTTCATAGGTTGGTACTAGGCTATCGGCCCTAGGGCCTATACAAGCCTAGCCATAACAATTCCCTGGCTATTTCTTCCCACAGTATTTACTTCCCTGGACCCTTGTCTCCCATCCAGTCATCAAGGTTCCTTTTCAAGAGGGCCAAAGAGGTGCTCTGCTTGACATGTATGGGCAGTCTATTCCAGAATCTGGGCAGTCTCTGGGTCAGGAACCTATCTCTCCAGCATGTTTTGTTCATTGTGATGACAAGGTTTAGATCCCTGGAGTGTGTGTCTTTGAGGGACTTGAGATTTCTTTAAGTGTAGCATGTCCACCAGCTCTGGGTTTGACATGGTCTTGTATGTTAAGCAGAGATCACCTCTGAGTAGACGATATGCGACAGAGTATAGGTGGAGTTTTTTTAGACAGTCAGCATAGGGCATCTATTTAGGCCAGTGATTCATTTAGAGAGGTATTTCTGCGGACTTTTCAGTTTGTGTGTGTGTGTTGGAGTGAGCCTGGGGATGGAAGCAGTTTGTGTGTCTGTGAGTCCAATCAACTGGGGAGGGTTATTTGATGCTAGTGGGTATGTGTTTAGTGTTTGTGTGTTTAGTGTGTGTGTGTGTGTGTGTGTGTGTGTGTGTGTGTGTGTGTGTGTGTGTGTGTGTGTGTGTGTGTGTGTGTGTGTGTGTTGGAGTGATCCTGGGGATGGAATCGGTGTGTGCGTCTGTGAGTCCAATCAACTGGGGAGGGTTATTTGATGCTAGTGGATATGTGTTTAGTGTTTGTGTGTGTGTGTGTGTGTGTGTGTGTGTGTGTGTGTGTGTGTGTGTGTGTGTGTGTGTGTGTGTGTGTGTGTGTGTGTGTCTGATTTTAGCCACTGGCTTTACCACTGAGGTTTGGTACGCAACAGTAAACAGTAATGATGACACTCCGGAATGGTGATACCCCACTGATCCCAGGAATTACAGGCCTACCAACCTGACAAGTCTTATTCACAAAGCCATTGAACATATTATAATTTACCTTATAAACTAAAGCTACTAGAAATTCCTGGAAGGAGAAATCTATGACTTGCCTTTCATTTCATTCATTAGGGACCAATCTTTTTTCTTCACAAATCAAATAATCCACCAAATACCAAAACCAGGGATCTAAAACCTCAACAGCAAATAAATAAACCACAGTTTTATTATACTGTGCATTCTCCACCACTGGAATAGATATCATCTACAAATTATGAAGTGTGATACATTATCTACCTTCAAACAGAAACTGGATGATTGGCTGTGTATAAACAAATTTACCCCTGGCTAGACTGGTCTGATCTTCTTTGAGAGACGTGGCTCGCTCTGAGGGAAAACATAACTGCCTTGTATTTTCTATGTTTCTGTGATGATTCTATAATGTGTGTGTGTAAGTATAAGGGGGTGTCTGTGCCATCGTGATGCATTGCTCACCACTGTAAACACTGTCACAGGTTAAGCAGTACCAGTGGTAAAAAAAAAAAAAAAACAGTGCAATTCAGAGACATGCTCATAAGCTGATAATGAGATTTTCTGTAATGCAGCCATAGCTGTCTTTGAATCACATTTTTCACTGATTGAATAAATTGACCTACCTGTGGTAGGCAATTTACATGAGCAGTGGAATCATTTCTGAACCCCAGGATGTGAATAAGCTGTAACCATTTTGTATTTCTTCAGTTCTAATTGTATTGTGTTCTTCTTTTGTTGTATTATGCGGCCCCGGCTGAGCCTGTAATTGTTCATATTCAGTTAGTGATCTTCTCCAGAACACAAACATAAATAAATAAATATAATCATGTATGGATATGCAATGCTGGGTTTTTCAGTGTTAATGTTATAATATGGCCTTTCTCAATCATGAAGCTGGTTAATATACATAGTCAAAACATGAGTTTTAAAAACTGTATTTGCGTCTTTGTGTTTTAGTTGAAAAACAACAGGCAACTATCTTTGAAATAAACATTCTGGGTTATACTTTTCTTAAAAGTGCCAAGATGCCTTCCTAGCCATCTACATTATTGGCCTCTGAAAAAATGTTCATGTCATCTGATTACTTTACTATAAGTGTACTATAAATTCAGAACCAGCTGAACAAGTTATATGCTGTGAATCATTTTGATGTCCCACGCCTTCTTACATAGATTTTGCAGAGATTCCAAAACTAATTGGGAGAATCTGAGCTAAATGACAGTTCATCAGAGTTCCCTCTTGGTGTCCTCTAATTTGTTTTCCAGCTAGTGCATTTCACTATTAGTAAAACCATTTATTTCTGTTTATATTTAAATGCTGTTTTTAGAAATTTCAATGCCTTTTAGCAGGTGCTACCCTGCTTATTTTTTGGGGGGAGTACCTGTCTGATGGCTTTTCTAAGCAGTTGTCTTTTAACTGAAATGATGGACTACTGAAAACTACTACACAGCTATATCTCGCTCAGGATAGCTCCTAAAGGCATTTTCAAACAGAACTTGCCTTTATTTTGCACTTCCTCTCCTGTCAATAATGCACTTATTTGTAATTTGCTGTCTGTCACTTGTTACTTGTTGTCTGAAAAAGTTGAAGCCAACGTACTAAGAAAAACTCCCTAAAAGTTTAGAATAATAAAAATGAAACCTAACCAGTATTAATTTACAGTTTTTAGTAAATTTGTCACGCAGTCCTCTGATGGGTTTTAATGGCGTAATTTTGTCTGCCTTTTCCATGTTAAGCAACATAAGCAGGACAGAAGTTATAAACATACAAGTGGCTTACTATAATGGCTATTCTTAAGA
The DNA here is from genome assembly GCF_019279795.1 of Protopterus annectens. NCBI lineage: Eukaryota > Metazoa > Chordata > Ceratodontiformes > Protopteridae > Protopterus > Protopterus annectens. Next base: position 391,902,410 of record NC_056739.1, read on the forward strand.
AAGCATGCTAAATAGTGACCACTGAACAATCACATTGATTCTGAAATCCACACATGAATCCCCTTTCCAGTCCTTCATTCCTTTCATCTAAAAATGCAAATCAATATATCTGCATTCACTTAGCATCTTAATATGAACTAGACAAATATTTACACCACCCCAACACACACCCACAGATCTCACCTCTACTCTCCAAGTATAAATTCCTTCTTCAAACTAGAAAACAAATTATACCCACCAATTACTGGGATAGTAAAATACAATCAAAACCTCCGAGTAACCAAAGTCAGTGTTCTGCACAAACTAAGGGACCCTACGCAGACTATGTGGTAAACAGCTCATCACAGTTCATCTTCCTTAGAAATCTACCAGAAAAACTCCACCAGGAGCTATAAAGCTGCATACCTCTGTTCCAAACAGACCTCAATCCTTTCAAACAAACAAATAAAAAAAGTTCTGGGAAATTGTCAAACAGATAACTTTTAGACAGCCACAACTAGACCCTCTAAAAAGACATCCTTTAAGAATACTCCAACCTGCCCAAACACTGACTCCTATCTGCAGCATCACAATCCCAAACCCTGAACTCTCACATTTTACCTCAACATAGGTTCATAGGTAGGTACTAGGATATCGGCCCTAGGGCCTATACAAGCCCAGCCAGAAAGGTACTCTGGCTTTTGCCACCCAAGAAAATTATTTTCCTGTGCCACTGTCAAGCAGAGTCACAGAAGTGATCCCTGGGGTGAATTTCCTATTTCCCATCCAATCATCAAGATTTTTCTTGAAGAGTACTAATGAGGAGCTTTGTTTGATATAGATAGCTAGTTTATTACAGAGTATGGGAAGTCTCTGGAACAGGAATCTATCCCTCTGGCATGTCCTGTTTATTGTGGTGACAAGGTTTAGGTCCCTAGAGCATGTAGCTCTGAGGGATTGGGACTTCTTTAAGTGGAGCATGTCCAACAGCTCTGGGTTTGACATAGCTTTGTATGTTAGGCAGAGATCACCTCTGAGTAGGTGATATACGACGGAGTAAAGCTGAAGTTTTTTGAGACGGTCTGTGTAGGGCATCTGTTTGAGGCCGGTAATCCTCTTTATGAGGTATTTCTGCAGCCTTTCCAGTTGTTGTAGATGTCTTGTGAGGTACATACCAAAAGGGGCTTTGTACTCTATAATGGGTCTAATGAGTGATGAGTAGAGGGGAACAATGACCTCTTTTTTTCTGGATGAGAAACCTTTTATGATGAGGTGTGCCATGTAGAAGGATTTCCTGACTACTGTGGCGATGTGATTATCAAAGAAGAGACTACTGTCCACCTGTGTACCAAGGTCTCTTATCACACTTTCGGTGTTAAGTATACTACCGCCTATGTTGTAGTTCATAGGTACAGAGTTTTTACCAAAGGGGATGACAATGCACTTTTTGGCATTGAGCTTGAGGCCATGGCTTTGACACCAGTCACCTGTCTCAGTAAGGATCTTTTGTAGGATGTCCACATCATTAGGAGTTTCAATTATGGCTCTTAGTTTGCAGTCATCTGCGAGCTTCATTAGCCAAAGACCTTCTGTGTTAGCCTGTAGTTCAGAGAAGTAGATACCAAACAGGAGAGGACCCAGGACTGAACCCTGTCGTACTCCACTTGTCACTGGTCTGAAGTCAGATTTGGAGTCTGCTACTTTCACAGTGTGGGTTCTGTCAGTGAGCCAGTTGGCAACCCATCTTGTGACATAGGGATTTATACATAGTTTAGTGAGTTTATCTACAATTCCAGAGTGGGGGATGGTGTTGAAAGCCTTGGCAAAATCTAGATAAGCTGTGTGAACCACCTTACCCTCGTCTACGGCTTTGGTGACTGCTTCAAAGAAGTCTATCAAGTTTAGGAGACATGATCTGCCTTTTACAAACACAGACTGGGTGGGGTCCAGAGTTTGGAGATTGCCAATGTCTTTGTTTATAAGTTCCATGATGATACGTTCCATGGGCTTGCAGACCAGGCTCATCAGGCTAATGGGGGCGGTAGTTCCTCTGGTCTGTGGTGGCTCCCCTCTTCTGGAGTGGGATCACCGTCGCTGTGCGCCATTCAGCAGGCACAAAGCCTGAGGTGAGGCTATGATTGAACATGGTACTTAGGTGGGGTGCCAGTTCGTTCTGTAGTTCATTTAGAATGCCTGGGATGTTGTCTGGTCCCATGGATGCTGTGTTCTTGGCTTTGGAGAGTGTGGTTTTTACCTGTGCAGCCATGATTACAGGAACTTTGCATTCTTTCGGTATAGAGACGGGCTCTTTAGGGGGTGAAAGGGGGGTAAAGTTAGCACTGAACCTATCTGCCAGGATGTTGGCAATATCAGTTGGGTCTGTATATTTAGTGCCATTGTGCTGTAACTCAGAGCAGATCTGAGTGTTGCCATTGAGATTCTTGACATAGCTATAGAATGCTTTGTGGTTGTTTTTAGAATCAGTGGCAATTTTGTTTTCGTAACTAGCTTTGGAGGATTTTATCAGGGATCGCAGTTTCTTACTGAGGCTGACCAGGGAGCGCTTCTACTCATGGGATTTTACTCTCTTTTGCAACAGTTTCTTCCTTCTGTTATACAGTTTGTTTATTGTAGGGGACCACCAGATTGGCTTCCTTTTTTTGGAGGATAGCATCTTGGTTCTGTTTGGGAGAGCACGATCCATGCACTTGTGTTAGTGCTTATAAAGTACAATTGTGTAGGATTCAGTAGTCGTAACTGTATTGTCCATCTGCATGGGTGTCATGAAGTTCACCATTTCTGTCTTAAGAAGCACGAAGTTGGCTTTGGAAAAATTTTTTACCCTGGTTTCCTTAATGGGGGCTGGGGGCAGGATGTGGATATCTAGGTTAACTAGCCTGGAGGTGTGGATATCCTTAATGAATATGGACACACCTCCGCCTTTGGTGTTCCGGTCCAGGTTACATGGCCAAAAAGTGTGGTATGAGTTATAGCCTGGTAGTGCAGGGGTGCTCTCTGGAGCCTTGAACCAGGTCTCAGTCACTGCACAGATATCGATGTTCTCCATTTTAAGGAGTGCCTCGAGTGAGTGTATTTTGAGATTTAGACTTCTAGCATTGAGTAGCATCACCCTCAGTTTTTGCTTGCCTGTTCCGGTGATGAATTTGTCATTTGAACCTTGCCTAAACAAGGCACTATAGGGGCGGCAAGAACCTTAGCCAATATCCAGAATCCCAGGGGTGACAGGTGCATGCCATCTCTGGCAAAGCATCGTGGTCTGTTGACCATGTCATCCCAGGCAGACAGATACTGGATCCCTTTAGAATGACACCAGAAGCTTAGCCAATTGTTGAAGTCAATCATTTTGTCCTTGTACAGAATGGCAGAATGGCAGAATGCTTCTCAGGGCTAGGGTCATACCTGCCTGGGCTACAAGATCAGAGAGCTCTTCCATGTCTCTTTTTATGTAGTCCAGGGAGATACGTCTCAGGTCGTTCACACCAACATGGACAATGACAGAGTCATATTTGTACTTGTTGTGGAGTGACCTGAGTGCGTGGGTTATGTGGCGGATCCTGGCACCCGACAGACAGCTGACAGTAACCTTCTCCTTGTTTAGCCTGGTGAGTGAGACATCAGTGTGCCTGACTATAGAGTCACCTATAACTAGTGTGTTGGGTACGTTGTTTTGCCTTATTGGGTGTGGCTGAGTGACACACTGAGTCTGCGGGCTATGTGTCATTTGGGTTGTGTTGGGGGGTGGAGGTTGCGTGCATTTGTACTTTGGAAGTCTCTGTTGCTTGAGCAGATTATTATTGAGAGCGTCCGCAAATGTTTTTGTGTTTCTATGTGTGGATTTTGGTGGTGTAGATTTAGTGAGACTATGTGATGAGTGTAGTGTGGTGCAAGTGTTTACCTTCTCCTCTTGACTGTCAAGTTCAGTCTTGGTTGGAGAGAGCTTTACCTCCAGTTTGGCTAGATAAGTGCATCTCTCACAGGTTGTAGTGTTGGGTGGTAGGAGGAGAGGGTTGTCTGTGTACATGAGGCAATTTTTACATTGCCCCAAGATGCCAGGATTCATCAGATAGACATGAGAGAACACTGGGAGCTGACCCTTGGACATGCCTGAATAAAAAAACTATTTTCCTCTAGATAAGTGAGGAAAGTGAGTACAAGAGCTGTTTTTCTCTAAGTAAGTGAGGAAAGTAAGCACCAAAACTGTTTTCCTCTAGGTAATGAGGAAGGTTGAGTGCTATAGTAATTAGTAAGTTATTTAGTGCTTACAACAAGTTCTGAACAAGTGCTGATCATGAATAAGCAAATTCAAGTACTAAAACTAAGAATCTGTATCTGGACTAAACTAGTTACGGGAAAGGGGGGAAACACATGCGAATGTGGGCTTTTAAATCAGAAAGTTGAGAGAGATGGAAAAACTGCCCAAACGGCCAATAACTACAATTTCTGGACCAGAACCACTCCTCATGTGGTAGATAATTTACCTAGTGCTTACCACTCCCACTGATAAACTAGAAGGCTTCCCTCCAACACAGAAAGCTTGGGGGCCTCAGAAGCTTACATACAGTCCTGGATACAGCAAATCTGAATCTGGACTACACTAGCTACAGGAAAGGTAGGAAACAGGCTTAGAATTTTTTTTTATACAGAAAAGTCGCTAAAACAGCAGTAAAAACAATTCAAATGCAGTGCAAACTAACACACTTGAGAATGTAGCAATCTTAGACCAAACAGTTTAAAAATGCAATTAAATTAAAAATGACTAAAAACAAGTGCAGAAGAAGTCTATTAGGTAGAATGAGGTAAAGAGATGGGACTGGGGCGAGTGTCCCTGATCAAATCTACAGTGGGGGCGGGCAACTGTAAAACCCTCCAAATTTAAACAACAAGACAGGAATAGGGAGTGTGGGTAGGGGAAAAACAACACCTTCAGCAGAGATCTGAAAAACTATACAGTGAAGCAAAAATAGCAGTGCACAACTCTGAAGTCAGCTAGCAATTATATAAAATTAGTCAAACAACATCATTTAGTGTATAACAATTAAAAAAGAAAGAACAAAGTTACATACCCTATGCAATTCCTTCAGCTGCCCTCACGGGGTAAGATGGTCTCCACTCATGGTTTATCAGATTATGTAGTGAACATATTAGACCCTTTTCTGCAGACAGTACAGATTACCCACCATCACTTCAACAGACATGCATAACAGGACCTTAATTCAAACTCTCTCCAATAACATTTATAGATTTATTTCCCTACCTCCCAAAAGAGAGCACCACTGCTTAGTCCTAGACAAGGAAAAATGACTTCTTGTGTTGCAAATATTCAGATTATGTCTATACTCTTTGCCGCACAAACTCCTACAACAAAACTCCTTCCTGCATCTTGCTGTGCACATTATGGTCAAAATTTTCAACTACAATCTCAGATCAATTCCCAACTCAGGTCAGGCATTAGAGACTCAAGAAATGAGGTGCAGTCCACCAAGCAGAGTTTCTCAGAACTAATACCCCATTCCTGGGAATTCCTCCATACCCACCTTAAGAATATACAGCACTTTAAGTCCTTAAAATGTCTCTCCAATGAAGCTAGATGACAATGTTTCTACACGCAGTATATTGCAGTTGGCTGTAATCTCGCTCCCTCTCTGTTTTCTAGCCAGTTTACTTTACATCCTCTTAGAAAATGTAAGAATTATATTTATTTATTTAACAAAGTGACCCTCTTGGATGCCATATGCATCCAGTAAAAACATCACTGAATACCTGTAAATACAAAGATCTCTATTGTCTGGTACATACAAATGTCTCTACCTTAATCAAGGAAATTTGCTATGCATCTGCAATTTTGATCAGAATGTTTTTTCTCCACTGGATTAATTCATAGCACAACTAAGAATGCTGTTAAGTTTCCTTGTTCTTTAAACAGACACTGTCGTGTCTTACTAGGAGTATAAGACCTGTAAGTGGCATCCCCTCATCTTTACACAATAAGCAGCACAGTAGAAACTTGCTGCACTATTGCTAAAAAAGTGCCTCTGCGGCCCCTGACAGAGGGAGTTGTGTAACCCACACCCTTGCTCCTTATCTATAGTAAATCTGAGCTCAGTAAAGGTTTGCAGTACTCTGAGGTACAGGAACCTCCGAGTCTTGGTTTGGAGGTCTGTTTGGATTAAATCTTGCAGGGAATGGTACAGAATAATCTTAAGCTTAACTCAGCAAAGACTGATGTCATGCTGCCTAATTCTACTGTTTGTTCATTGCATCTTTCTCTGGCAATTATATTATTATATTATATTATATTATATTATATTATATTATATTATATTATATTATATTATACTTTTCCAGAGCTTTTGTCCTTGGGCCTCCAATGAAAAGGGAAGCTTTTCTAGCCAGTTAGACTATTCCAGTAAACAAATAAAATAAATAAATATTTATATCAAGAGTACAGTCCATAGCAGAACCTTATCCCACCTACAGACGTATTGATGATGGTTCAAGCTCTGGTTGTATCTTGCTCGGACTACTGTCATGCTCATTACATTTGGCCTTTGCATAGCAATTTGGTGCGTCTGTTATGAATGTAGAATTCTGCAGCTGGGTTGCTAACTGGAACATGCTGTACAAGTCACATTATACCAGTTATGTGGGATGTGCACTGAATGCTCATTACTGCCACAGGTATTTATAGGTTCATAGGTTCATAGGTTCATAGGTTCATACTAGGCTATCTGCCCGAGGGCATTTACAAGCCTAGCCATAGTTTTGTGGCTTACGCCACCCCTTAGTTTGGAGAAACTATGCCCATTATTTAGCCGTGCCTCTGTCGAGCAGTGACACTGAGGTAACCCCTGGGGTGTATCTGCGATCTCCCATCCATTGGTCAAGATTCCTCTTGAACAAGGCCAGCGAGGTGCTCTGCCTCACATAAACCGGGATTTTGTTCCACAGCATAGGGAGTCTTTGGGTGATGAATCTATCCCTCCAGCATGTCCTATTAATAACCATGTCGAGGTTTAAGTCACCCGCCCTTGTGGCTCTGAGGGATCTAGATTTTTTGAGATGAAGCATGTTCATCAAATCTGGGTTTGACATGGCCTTGTATGTTAGGCATAGGTCACCTCTGAGTAAGCGTGCAACTGAATATAACTGGAGTTCTTTCAGTCGTGCAGCATAAGACAGATTTTGAGACCCTTTATCCTTTTGGTGAGGAACTTTGTGGCCTCTCCAGCTGCTGCAAGTGTCGGGTCAGGTACATTCCGAATGGGGCATTGTACTCGATCATTGGTCTGATGAGTGATGAGTATAGGGAGACTATGACTTCCCTTGATCTAGATGTGAATCCCTTCATGATAAGGTGGGCAATGTAGAAGGTCTTCCTAACTACTTTAGCAATATGAGTGTCGAATGAAAGGCTACTGTCAACCTGGGTTCCCAGGTCCCTAATAACTTCTTCTGTGTTCAGGGGATTGCCACCTATATGGTAGCTAGGGGTAACCTTATTTTTCCCGAAGGGGATGACTATGCATTTTTTGGCATTTAACTTGAGGCCATGGCTCTGGCACCAGTTATCCGTTTCTGTGAGACCCTTCTGAAGGATATCTGTGTCGGATGTGTTCTCAACTTCGGCCCAGTTTGCAGTCATCTGTTAACTTTGTCAGCCATAACCCTCCTGTGTTTGCTTGTACTTCAGAAAAGTAGATGCCAAACAAGAGTGGGCCCAGGACTGAGCCCTGTGGGACACCACTTGTGACAGGCTTAGAGTCTGACATGGCGCCAGCAACTCTGACCCTGTGGGTTCTGTCACTCAGCCAGTTTGCAACCCATCTTGTAATGTATGGGTTTACATTTAAGTTGATGAGTTTTCAATGATACCCGAGTGGGGTATTGTATCGAAAGCCTTCGCCAGGTCTAAGTAGGCTGTATGGACTGCCTTCCCCTCGTCAATGGCCTTGGTGACTGTTTCAAAGAAGTCAACCAAGTTTAAAAGGCATGATCTGCCTTTGACAAAGCCAAACTGGGTTGGATCCAAAGTCTGCAAATTCCCTATGTCTTTATTTATGAGATCCATTATGATCCTTTCCATGGCTTTGCAGATCAGGCTTGTCAAGCTAATGGGACGGTAATTTCCAGGGTCGGTGGAGGCACCACCTTTGTGGAGTGGGACCACAGTCGCCAGCGCCACTCCCTGGGTACGTATCCGGAGGTGAGACTAAGATTAAACAGCTGTCCTAACTGAGGGTTTAATTCCTCATTGAGTTCATGGAGCACACAGCCGGGGACACCATCAGGTCCCATGGATGCTGTGTTCTTTGCCTTGGAGAGAGCATTTTTCACCTGGGCATTGGAGATGTTTGGGGCTACAATCATTTGGTATAGATATCTCTTCTTTAGGTGGGAGGGTGGGAGAAGTTTGCACTGAACCTGTCAGCCAGTATGTTGGCAATGTCTGTAGGATCAGTAATCTTCACATCATTTTGAACTAATTCTGAGCATATCTGGGAATTTCCTCCTAGGTTTCTGACATAGCTAAAGAATGCTTTATGGTTGTCTTTAGAGTCCTTAGCTATTTTTCTCAAAATTAGCTTTGGATGATTTTATGAGAGCTCTTAGCTTTTTACTTATAGCGATCAGCGGTGTCTTACCTTTAAGGATTTTGCTCTATCTTGTAGTAGCTTTCTCCTTTTGTTGTAGAGTTTGTTTATGGCTGGGCTCCACCAGACTGGCCGCTTGCCTTTGGTACAAAGAGTCTTTGTTTTGCTTGGGATTGCCTGATCCATGCAGCCCTGCAGGTGCTGGTAGAAGGCATTTGTAAGTGATTCAGCGGTTTGAGTAATGTTAACCGCCGGCTCAGGGGGCTTAAAGGAGACCACACTAGTCTTTAGAAGTGTGAAGTCGGCTTTCGAGAAGTTCTTTACTGTGGTCTTTTCACTTCCGGTGGGGCGGGATGAGGACCTCCAGCGAGATTAGTTTGTGATCAGATCTCACCAGTGAGGGGTATACTTCTGGCGTTGAACATTGTGCTCCCATGTTCGTGATGATGAGATCAAGTATGTTCTCTCCTCTTGTGGGGATGGTGACTAGTTGTTCCATGGCATTTGAGTTTATGAATTCCAGGAACTTTTGGGCTAGAGTGTTTGGGCTTGAGTAGTGTTCCCAGTCTATATTAGGGTAGTTGAAGTCACCTAGTATGATGGTGTTCGAGATACATTTATCCCTCCAGTGTTTCAGGAAGGCCATGTGAGGTTCCTGAGTTTGCGAGGTGGCCTGTAACATGCTACAATTTGCATAGCAGTCTTGCCAATGGTTAATTGCACCTTGATGGTTTCCGATGCATCGTGCGATGCCACCAATCTTGAGGTGTGGGTGTCCTTGATGAATATGGATACCCCTCCTCCTTTCTTGGTATTGTCCGGGTTTTGTGGCGGAACGCATGATATGAGGTAAAACCTGATAGTGCTGGGGTGCTCTCAGGAGCCTTGAACCAGGTTTCTGTCACAGCACAGACATCGATGTTCTCCATACTGAGAAGGGCCTCGAGTGCGTGCATCTTGAGGTTGAGACTTCTGGCATTGAGCAGCATTACCCTTAGTTTTTTTTTTCTTTGTTTTGTTCTAGGGTGGTAGGTTTAGAATTTGAGCCTTGCCTAAAAAGGCACTATGGGGTGGCAAGAGCCTTTGCCAAAATCCGAAATCCCAGGGGTGACAAGTGCAAGCCGTCCCTTGCGAGCAGCGTGGCTTGTCCAGCATGTCATCCCAGGCAGACAGACATTGGATCCCCTTTGAATGACACCAGAGTTTAAGCCAATTGTTAAAACTGATCATCTTATCTCTGTATTGTGGCATCATTCTTGGTGAAGGTAGGATACTGCTCAAGGTCAGGGTCATACCTGCCTGGGCTACATAATCAGAGAGCTCCTCTATGTCTCTTTTCATGTAGTCCAGGGAGGTACGTCTCAGGTCGTTTACACCAGCATGGACAATGATTGAGTGGTACTTGTACCTGCTGTTGAGAGACCTGAGTGCATGCGTTATGTGGCGGATTCTAGCACCCGACAGGCAGCTTACTGTGACCTTCTCCTTACTCAGTCTGGTGGCTGGACGTCAGTGTGTCTGACTATGGAGTCACCAATGACTAGTGTGTCTGGCATAGTGTTTGGCCTTAAGGGCTGTGACTGCTTGACACTCTGACTGTGTGGTCTATGTGATGCAGGTGTTGTGTTCTGAGGTGGTAGTTGTTTGGGTGTCTGCTTTGGTGGCCTCTGCTGTTTTGGTAGATTTTTGATCAGAGCCTCCGAGTATGTCTTTGTGTGTTTATGTGTATGATTTGAGGTTGTGATGGTATTATGTGAGACTGGGTCTATAGTGTGTGTGGTTACCTTCTCCTCCTGTCTGGTCTTGCCAGTCCTATGTTGAGAGCTCAGCCTCCAGTTTGGCCGTATAGTTGCATCTCTCGCATGTATTTGTGTTTTGTGGGAGGAGGAGAGGGTTGTCTGTGTACATGAGGCAATTGTAACACTGCCTCAATAATCCCAGGTTCACCAGCTGAGCAGGAGAGGATATTAGCAACTGATCCCTCGACATGCTAGAAGGAATAGACAGAAAAACTTAAAAAAAGGTTTTGGGGATGTGGGTGACCGAGAAATGGGGTTTGCTTTTTTTTTTTTGGGGTACTATCTATAACAAGAGTGCTGTATCGAGGTGATAAGTACTGTAGGAGCAAGTGCTTAGCTATAATGGATAGAGAATAGTCTACTTGGGAGTCAAGTAGAGATAATTTTTAGTTGTAGGATACACTAACTAGAACAGTAGTACACTTTGAGGAAGGTAGTTTTAAGGGAAAATTTGAAGAGTGAACTTTAGGTAGCCCTAATAGTTTAAATCTGCTTAACCGGCGCTGCCCTAGTGTGCAACGGTAGCAGCTCCGCTAAATCGCTAAAAGCGCTAATCGTCTTTATAGCAGGGGCTGGAAAAAACAGGAAATGACCCAAAATGGCCAACAAATTACAAGTTGCTGCTTCTACCACTCCTCTGAGGACAACAAGCAGCTCAGTACTCCCCACTCCCACTGGTGAGTAAAGAAACTACCTCTGGCCACACAAGAAAATGGAGGAACACAGGAACCAAATGCAAAGCCCAGGGATCAGCAAAATCTGATCACTGGAACAACTAGCAAGTAAAGTTTATGAAAGGAGAAATATTTTTTGTTTTTTAGTTTTTCAAACAGACAGGAAAAAATGCAGTAAATGCTTTGTTTTCGACTAAACTGCTATCAAAGGCTGGTACACTTGAGTGTATTAGCCTGTTAGTTACTTTTAAGGAACACTTTAGCCCACAAGTGCAATCAACAATATAAGCTCACAAACACAGGAAAATAAGGCAAAAAAACAGTAATAAAGGCACAAACAGTAGTCGAAAAGCTTAAAAGATCGAAAAATGCAAACAAAAAGTTTTAAAAAATACTTATGATCAAGAAAGTTGACTTTTCTGCTCTCTGCTGGCTTAGGAACTCTGTAGGGGACCACGAGGAGCTATGCCAAGTTCTCTAATGCCAGAAAAGCCCGCCAAAGCGTGCTTTATAGCAGGGGGCTGGAAAACCACTTTATCTCTAAAGCTGTCCCAGCACAATCTGGTAGTTAGATGTAACTTTAAATAAACTATACTGGCATGTTCTTCATATACTGAATTGATCAAGTCCGTTTTGTGATTTATGATTTAGTGCTGAATTGTCACTTAATTCCATTAGGTACTGGTGTGCCTTTGCTGGGTAATTTTTTCCCGTTGTGGAACTGTGTAGTTATAAAGACAAGAAGAATTTGATTGTTCCCAGGTGGTGTGGGCATGGTTGCTTAACCCGCCCCTCAAAACCGTAACACCTTTAGTTTTGCAGCCGTGTTTGGATGGATTTAGATCAGGGTGATTGCAGTTTATAGGTCTCCTTTTTGCTGGGATTTATGTAAGACCCCTAAAGTGGAAGGATGAAAGTTTAAAATAAAACATCTTTCATGAAAGGTCTGAGGTGGAAGATTGTGTATGTGGTTATGCTGATAAGAACTGGAAATTCCTGTGTTAACACTAATGTACAGTAGACAGTTTATTGGACTGTGCTGTAGAAGCTGAATCTGTGGACAGGTTTACTGGGCTGTGTAAAGTAGGGCTCACTAGTGTTGGATTAAAGTACTTTAATAATGTTGTAGGTGGAAAACTGTTCAATGGGTGAATTTCATGTACAATTTGAATGGAGCGGCTTGATGTGTAAGATCTGTGTAGGCACGTGTTTCTGTTTCTGATGTCTGCACAGCCAAAGTACATAATTACTGTGCATTCCTCGGACGGGCCTGGGGTCATTCTTGGTGTTGCCAAACAAACTTGTGGTTAGGTGTGAAAGGGTGAATGTGTGAGCTGAGTGAGTGTGGTGTGTGAGTTGAGTGAGTGCATGGGGTGAGTGAGGGTGGGTGAGTGAGGGTGGTGGGTGGGTGGGTGAGTGTGTGGTGGGTGGGTGAATGGGGAGGAGGAGTGGTGAGGAGTGTGGTGAGTGAGTGTGGGTGAGTGAGTGTGTGTGTTGAGTGAGAGTGTGTGTGGTGAGGAGTGGGTGAGTGAGTGTGGTGGGTGATGAGTGGGTGAGTGTGGTGAGGGGTGAGTGGGGTGAGGGGGTGATTGAGGTGTGGGTGAGTGTAGTGGGTGGTGAGTGAGTGAGTGTAGTGAGTGGGTGTGGGTGAGTGTGGTGGGTGAGTGAGCAGTTGAGTGTGGTTGAGCGGTTGGCTGAGTGTGGGTGAGCTGTTGAGTGTGGGTGAGTGAGTTGGTGGGTGGGTGAGTGAGTGGTTGAGTGTGGGTGGGTGTGTTGAATGTGGGTGGGTGAGCTGTATGTGGGTGAATGAGTGAGTGTGGTGAGTGTGGGTGGGTGAGTGAGTGTGGTGAGGGTGGTGCAAATTAGAGTGGGAAGTGAGTGTGGGTGAGTGAATGTGGGTGAGGGTGAGTGTGGTGAGTGTGGGTTGTGGGTGAGTGTGGATGAATGAGTTGAGTGTGGGTGAGTGTGAGTGAGTGTGGTGAGTGAAGTGTCTGAGTGAGAGTGAGTGGTGAGTGTGGTGAGTGAGTGGTGAGTGTGTTGAGTGGTGAGTGTGGTGAGTGAGTGGTGAGTGTGGTGAGTGTGGTGAGTGTGGTGAGTGAGTGTGGTGGGTGAGTGAGTGAGTTGAGTGTGGGTGAGTGTGGTGAAGTGAGTGGGTGAGTGTGGTGAGGTGAGTGGGTAAGTGTGGGTGAGTCTCATTTTTGGATGTAATTTCTAAATTTTGTAAACTTTGTTTTTGTATTGTCATATTGCTTTACATTGCCCTACCAATATGTGACAAATTACAGGCAGAAGCACAGTAACAGCTGCAAAAACTAAGAGCATAAATTTGCACAAGCATGCGTATACATTAATTGCACGTTTTTACATAAGAAGCAGATGTCTGTCACAATTAATCGACAACACTACATCAGATTACAAGAAGAATGCAATACCGTAATTTTTTAACTTATGTCTTAAAAAAGCATGTTGGTGCTGTCATGCAAGTCTGTGAAATATTTCATGTTTATAGTGTGTCATTTGTTAGCTATTTAACCAAACGGGAAGGAAAAATAAGTGGGAGTTTGATGCTTTGCAAAACGGTGATTATTCCCAGTGCTATGTAGCTTGGTTCTAAATTTGACAGGAGGAGTGCAACAAAAAAAGTGTCCCACTGTAAGGAGGGAAAGGCTGACAAGAAAACAGTACATTACTCTGGTCACCTGCTGTGAGCTGTCAATCACATGCAGACAATGGGTCAAATTACCCTTAGCTCTTTGACAGCTAGGGAAGGTAGGTGTGAAGTGGGAGGGGAGATGCCTTGAAGAACTAGATTTCAGCCTTCACAAAAGAAAGCAAGTTAGCATTTAAGAAACAAAAGCAATAAAATGCACTTTTGAGTTCCATTCTGTAGCATTTGCACTGTTTCTAAAGTGTTTGAAGTAGTCATTGAAAAGGATGACATTTTAACCAAAAGTAGGGGACTTTAAGACAGCAGTGAATGCCTGTTAAGTCAATGAAGTGACAGCAGCTTAAGGGAAACGTGGCAGATCTGATGCAATTTTTTGGAGACAAACAATGCATTCTGGGATACTTAGAGGCAGAGTAAACAGTCTGAATTATTTCAAAATGCCAGCCCCCATGTGGTCTGAGTCAGAAATTGCATATAAAAATATCTAAACAGCTCTGAATAGTCCCAGAGTGCTGTTAAAATGTAGGAAACACCAAACCATGATGAAATAAATATGTTTTTTGAGTGAGGGTGCGGTTGTCCTTTAAGTCCTTAAAATGTCTCTCCAATGAAGCTAGATGACAAAGTTTCTATACACAGTATATTGCAGTTGGCTGTAATCTCGCTCCCTCTCTGTTTTCTAGCCAGTTTACTTTACATCCTCTTAGAAAATTTAAGAATTATATTTATTTATTTAACAAAGTGACCCTCTTGGATGCCATATGCATCCAGTAAAAACATAATTGAATACCTGTAAATACAAAGATCTCTATTGTCTGGTACATACAAATGTCTCTACCTTAATCAAGGAAATTTGCTATGCATCTGCAATTTTGATCAGAATGTTTTTTCTCCACTGGATTAATTCATAGCACAACTAAGAATGTTGTTAAATTTCCTTCTTCTTTAAACAGACACTGTCATGTCTTACTAGGAGTATAAGACCTGTAAGTGGCATCCCCTCATCTTTACACAATAAGCAGCACAGTAGAAACTTGCTGCACTATTGCTAAAAAAGTGCCTCTGCAGCCCCTGACCGAGGGAGTTGTGTGACCCACACCCTTGCTCCTTATCTATAGTAAATCTGAGCTCAGTAAAGGTTTGGGGTACTCTGAGGTACAGTAACCTCCGAGTCCTGGTTTGGAGGTCTGTTTGGATTCAATCTTGCAGGGAATGGTACAGAATAATCTTAAGCTTAACTCAGCAAAGACTGATGTCATGCTGCCTAATTCTACTGTTTGTTCATTGCATCTTTCTCTGGCAATTATATTATTATATTATATTATATTATATTATATTATATTATATTATATTATATTGTATTGTATTATATAATATTATATTATACTTTTCCAGAGCTTTTGTCCTTGGGCCTCCAATGAAAAGGGAAGCTTTTCTAGCCAGTTAGACTATTCCAGTAAACAAATAAAATAAATAAATATTTATATCAGAGTACAATCCATAGCAGAACCTTATCCCACCTACAGACGTATTGGTGATGGTTCAAGCTCTGGTTGTATCTTGCTCGGACTACTGCCATGCTCATTACATTTGGCCTTTGCATAGCAATTTGGTGCATCTGTTATGAATGTAGAATTCTGCAGCTGGGTTGCTAACTGGAACATGCTGTACAAGTCACATTATACCAGTTATGTGGGATGTGCATTGAATGCTCATTACTGCCACAGGTATTTATACAATTTTGATCCTTACCTATCATGCCCCATCACAACCTGGAACCCGTGCATCCTAATGAGTTGCTGAGGCCCTCCAGCCCATTAATGTATATCAGGTCATCAATCCAGGAACTGCTAGCTGCTCCATGAATTCACCCTGATATGTTTGCCCCATTCTTTTGAAACCATCTAGTTTCCCAGATGAAGGCATGCAAATCTGAGCAATCATTTAGGAGGTCTCATAAATACCTTTTTAGAGAATTTTATTTATTTATTTATTTTACATTTGTTGACCGGGATAGTCTGACTGGACGTATGTCCATTTTCAGCGGAGGCCCATGGAGAAAAGCTCCACATTAAGACAATTTACAAGACAGAAATCTTGACCATATACAATACAGATAATGTCAGACAGGTAAAACATTTCAAATACACCAACATTTATATAGTACTGTTACAGTAACATACCAACATACCCAACTAAATAAGTTAAAATTTTGAGTTAAAAGATTAATAAAACATTTTTTTTACATTGTTTATAAAGTTTGCCAAACCTTTGGAGGTGAGCTACTACAGCAGGAATTAATAGAGAATATTAGAGCACCTGAAATAGCTTGTTAAAGATAGATAGTAAAGAATGGTCCTGCTAGAGGAGAAAGTGTCAGTCAGGATTTGTGCATGGGCAAAGCAATTGGGCTTTAAGGAAGATTCTTAATTGCTTCTTGAAAAGTGGGGTAGAAGAAAGGACTGTTAGTTCAGTTGGAAGAGTGTTCCAAGAGTTACCAATAGAGTTTGAGAACAAGCTATCTCCAGATTTGTTGTTGGACTTTAAGGTAGCTACTAGTACCTTATTAGCTGATCGAAGGGTTGTTAGATTTTTATATGAGCAGATAAGGGTAGAGAGTATGGGTGTATCTGTGGGATGGTGTAAGGTCTTGTGTAGAGTAATAGGTTGCTGGAAAAGAATCTGGCTTTGCAATTCCAGCCATCCTAGCAATTTAAGATTTTGGCAATGGTGGGTTCGAAAAGGGGCACCAGTGGCAAATCTAGCTATGTTATTATAGGATGTTTCCAACTTATGAAGATTATTTTTGGGTAAGTTGGTATAGACTGGGGATGCATAGAGAAGGGTGGAGATTAAGTGAGCTCGGGCAATAGCAGTCCTAGCTAGAGGTGTGAGATAGGGTTTAAGTCTGTAGAGGAAACCAAGTTTTTTATTAACTGATTTAATGGTTAGGTTGATATGTGTGTCAAAGTTTAGATAATGATCAAATTTTACACCTAAAAGTTTGGTGGTTGTGTCTGGAGTTATTACAGTACCATTATTAGATGTAATTGTGAAGTTGATAGCAGGAGACTTCTGAGTGGGAGAGAACAGTACCAATTTAGTTTTTTTGGGGGGTTAAAGAGGAGACAGCATTGATGGAACCAGTTTTCAACTAAGGTAAATACTGCTTGAGTACTCAAATGAAGTGCAGCAGGCAAGGAGGCTGAACATATTAATGTTGAGTCGTCGGCATATTGTATGCAGGTGCTTTGTGGAAGGGAGATTTTCAGATCATTTATGAAAATAGTGAAGAGGAGGGCCCCAGAATAGAGCCTTGTGGGACTCCAAGAGTTATAGGGAGAAGGGTAGATAGTTTATTTTCCCAGAGGACTGCTTGTTGTCTATTTCCTAGATAAGACTTGAACCAGTTAACTGTTTGGGTATCTAGTGAAAGTGATTTGAGTGAGTTTAACAATAATTGATGATTAACCATATCAAATGCTTTTGAGAGGTCAATAAAGAGGGCTGAGGACAGTAAGCTCTTGTTACAATTTTTATTAATGCAGTCAGAAGAGGATAGTAGAGCAGTTGTACTAATATGGAAAGGCCTAAAACCATGCTGGTAGTCAACTAGCAGGTGGTTTTGAAGGAGATGATCAAGTATCCAACGGTGAATACATCTCTCCATAATTTTTGCTAAGGGGGAAAGTAGGCCTATGGGGCAGAAGTTTGAGAGTTCATTTGAGTTCCCACCCTTATGCAATGGGATAATATATGAGACTTTCCCAGAGGGATGCGATGGAACTTTCTGTAATGGTTCTGTTTATTAAGATGGAAACAGGGTAGGCAAGCACTCCAGCTGCCATTTGAAGGTATTCAACTGGGAGGAGGTCACCTGATGGAGTGCATGGTTTAAGCTTAAGAAGTAGGGAGTGTATGAGAGATGTTGGGACAGGCTACAGTTATAATACTTGGGGTAGGGTGGTTGGCAAGGATGAGTCAGTGGTTGGCATGGATGAGTCAGTGGTGGTAACAGGTGGTAAGGTATTTGCTAAAGATTGAACAGTTTCTAAAAAAAATTGTTAAAAATATCAGCAATTTGGGTGGGAGAATTATGAGTCAAGTTAGAGGGGGTAGGTGTTTTGGCTTGTCCAGGATGGAGTAATTTATTTAATCCTGACCAGAATTTTTGTGGGTTTAGATATTGGGTTTATTGGAATTTAAGGTAATAGTTTTTTTTTATCGAGGAATATTGATTTTTTTAGTGGCATTCCTGAGCTGTCTAAAGTTTAAATGATCAATATGGTCTTTGGTACTTCTCCATATATTCCAGATTTTATTTCTCAGTCTCATTTTTTTGCCTTGTCTTATTTGAGAGCCAGGGAGCAGGTTTGTTCCTAATTTTAATAGTATGAGAGGGGGCATGGTGCTCAAGGATTTTTAGGAATGTATTGTTAAAAAAAGACACTGCTTCATTGAGAGGTAGATATTTTACAGGTGACCAATTGCAGGCTTTTAGCTCTGCTTGAAAGTTACCTAGGTTCAGGTTTTTTTGTTGTGGGTGGTTCTAAAGTTTAGTTGAGTGAGAATGGTGATCTTTTGTCTAGTTATAAAGGTAAGAGAGTGGTCACTAATATCATCAAGAAGTAGCCTATTTTGTAAGATTGGGGGTCATTGTTGACTAGTATCCAGTCTAAGGTGGTTTGTTTGTTGCTGGGTTTATGGGTTTTGGTAGGGTCGGTGATAGTTTGATAGAAGCCATAGAGATTAATGTGAGATGTAGGTTTGTCAGAAGTACAACAGTTCCAGTCAATATTAAAGTCTCCA
Source organism: Protopterus annectens (assembly GCF_019279795.1). Taxonomy (NCBI): domain Eukaryota; kingdom Metazoa; phylum Chordata; order Ceratodontiformes; family Protopteridae; genus Protopterus; species Protopterus annectens. The sequence continues at coordinate 391,920,951 of NC_056739.1, forward strand.
AGGAGAATGGTTTCTTGTGGGAATGATGTGGAAAGCCAGTTAAGGATATTTTCAAGAGTACTTATGTTGTTGCCTGGGGGGATGTAAGAGCAAATGATGTATATACAGTTATTAGCATTAATTTGGAGCTTAGATGTTAAGATTTCAGCATTGCTAGGTGAGGGAGGTTGAGTGTTTAGTGAGGTTACCTGTAGTTCAGATTTAAACAATATCGCTACCCCCCACGCTTTTTGTTAGGACAGTCAATTCTAAGGATGTTATAACCCGGAAGGATGATATCATTGTCTTTAGAAACTGGTTTGAGCCAGGTTTCTGTGAGACATAGGGTGTCAAAAGAATTTAAGTCTAGTAGAACATGAAGTTGGGTAATTTTGTTATTTAAACAATGAATATTGAGGTGGGCAATGAGAAGAGAGTTTGAGGAAGAAGAGTGGGGTATGGGAAATAGAGGTGAAGGAATAATGGGAGTCAGGGAAGGTATTACCAGGCCCTGGGTTTGGGTGAATGTCGCCGTGTAGTAGTAGGTACTGAGGATTGTGTGGAAGTTTTGCTAGTTTACATAAAATAGGCTCTATTTTTCTGGTTTGGAAATACTTAATATGGTTTAATCTGTGAAACTAAAGGAGACGGTAGGCTGATGAGGATGTTATGTTACTGTGGGTTTGTGAGGCTGATAGATAGAAAGGGGAAGTTTGTCTAAAGGAGTGTTGAAATTGAAAGGAGCTTAGGAATTCATAGCCTGTGAGGCTATGAGATAGAAGTAGAGTGGAAAGAATTATGGGCAAGAGGAGGAAATTAGAGAGTTTTAGTAAGGCAGGGGTTGACATAATGAGAAAATGTGGGAATGTAAGTAATGAGAAAAGGAAGGGCAAATATGAGGTGGGTTTGTTTAATGAGGAAGTATAGATAGTGGAAGGTGTGAGTAAATTAGTAACAGATGGTTGGGTATGAAACAAGATATATCGAGCTATTGGTTAATGTGGGGTGGGGGGTGGCTTCTAGCAGTATAAGGATAGGTGCCCTGGGGGTGGGTGGGAATTGGGGGTGGGGTAGGAGAGTGGAGTGAGCCCACAGGGAGAACGGAGCGGGCAAGAGCAGTAAGGTAAGTTCAGCCAAAAGACAATCAGCTGTCTTTTGTGTCTGGCATAATACAGAAGTACCTAAAGTGAAAACTGGGGAGCAGAGTATATAAGCTTATCAGATATGTGTAGATGATTTAGTAAAGCGAGAATGAGGTTCTCATGTGCAGAGAGGGGGATTAGAATTGTACTGAAATGCCAAAGAATGGGTGTAGGACCTGAGGGATAGTTAGTTTTAATGCTAGAATATAGTGTAGGTAAAGACTGCCACCTAGTGGTCAGAGGAGTAAAAGCAGCTGGGGGAGGTAGGCAAGAGGCTGTTCCAAAGGGATAAGATATAGGATGAGGGGACAAAAGGGTGAAGGGAGGGAGTGGCTTTGAGTCTGCGGTAGGCTACTAAATCTCACACCGGAGTGTTAACAAGCAGTTATAGGCACTACAGAAAGGTAATAAAAAGGTATTTTGCAACATAGAAGTACAAAAACTTTAGGAGTACAAGCTTTATGAAGCCAGGCAAGGAGTCAGCTTCAGGGGCATCTTCAGGTTAGCAGGAGGTTATTTTTTAACTTTGCAGCCAGGAGGGAAAAACCCGGATGCACTTAAATGTAAAAAAAACTTTAGGAGTATGATGGTGCCTTTCTACATCAGGCGTTTTGATACCTCTGTAATTAAGCAGAAGTGGGTGGGGAGGTATGCAGGTTCAAGGTGAGGGAAGGGATAGACACAAAGTAATGCAAGGTTGAGAGTCAGAAAAACTGGACTAAGCTGCTGCTAAAAAGAAAACAGGAAAACCAAGCTAAGTTAATTGCAGATCAGTGTAGTGCAGTATTTACCTAATAACTACAAATGTTATACTACTAATCTAGTACAGAGTGGTGAAAAGGACCATCACTTCTGCAGGGAAAAACAAAAGAAGTATGGGCTGCAGGTAAATAGGTAAACTTTTTACAAGAGAAAGTAGTTTTAAGTAATTGACCTAGGAGTACTATAGGAAGAGAGAAATGGGGGGGGGGGGCAGTAGTGTGCACACGTACAGTGAAAGGGGAAACAGACTTCAGTTTGAAAGACAGATTAAATACAACTCTAACATACACTATTGTAGCTGAAAGCACTTTAGTGTTCCACCAACGCAGGGTCTCACAGTGCAGGGAAATGAGACAGCCTTGGGTTGATTGGCGGTTGGCCAAGACACAGGATGTAACTTTTGCTGAGGGGAACTAGTGTAGCTGAAAGCACTTTAGTGTTCCACCAACGCAGGGTCTCACAGTGCAGGCTAACGAGACATCCTTGGGCTGATTGGAGGCTGGCCAAGACACAGGATGTAACTTTTGCTGAGGGGAACTAGAGTAGCTGAAAGCACTTTAGTGTTCCACCGATGCAAGGTCTCACAGTGCAGGGCAACGAGACAGCCTTGGGTTAATTGGAAGTTGGCCAAGACATAGGATGTAACTTTTGCTGAGGGGGACTAGTGTAGCTGAAAGCACTTTAGTGTTCCACCAACGCAGGGTCTCACAGTGCAGGGCAACGAGACAACCATGGGTTGATTGGAGGTTGGCCAAGACACAGGATGTAACTTTTGCTGAGGGGAATGCAAGCACACTACTGGGGATTCCTATGAAGCGAGGCCTATGAGAAGAATTTACCTAGATTCAAATAGGGACAATATATATTTTTAGAATTCTTAAGTGTTGATTTTAATTTTAAATCTTTATTTTTATTTTATTTGCATTTTTATTTCCTGCAGATATGGTTGTTAGACATCCCTTTGCTCTTAATATTTGTATTTATATGCTTTTGTTTGTAAATAACTTTAAATAAATACATAGCATATATTCCTACTTCTTCTTCTTCTTTCGGCTTTTCCCGGTTAGGGTTCGCCACAGCGGATCACTGTCCGCTCATGATTGGCAGTGGTGTTTTACGGTGTCGAGTTGCCAGCCCGGCACCCAACCTTCCACAGAAGGCACACACATGCACACACACCTAGGGCCAATTTAGAGTGTCCAATCCACCTACAGCATGTCTTTGGGATGTGGGAGGAAACCGGAGCACCCGGAGGAAACCCACGCGACACAGGGAGGACATGCAGACTCTGCACAGAAAGCATCCCAGCCGAGAATCGAACCGGAGAACCTCTTGCTGTGAGGTGGCAACGCTAATATAGCATATATTTCTACTACATTCCCATTATTTGCTCATTCTAGTCCTAAGCATTTCAACAAGAACTCATAGCAGGTACCTCTTATTATAATACCTTGTTTTCTCTGTGAACGTTTAAATCATAAAATACCTGACAATAGTCTGTAAAATATGTGTTTTGCTTTGCAATTTCTTATATACAAATATTTCTATAAAATATGCCTTTTTCTTATCAGTGGGTGTTAGACTACACTACCTTGTGTCACAAATTGCCTGGATATGTCTCACTGCGTATATTTATGATGACTTGACCCTTATTCAGAGATTCTGCTTTGAACTTTTGGTATTATTCTTTTTTCTTTTTGCTAATATGAACTGTCATTTCCCCCGAATCTTTTCTTGAGTGTTGGCATCTCTTTCATTAAACCAACCCAGTTGTCAGTCATGATACATTCAATGGATGCAATGCACAATAGATAGATGCCTGTCTTTAACATTTCCCTATATACCTTAATGCATCAACAGCTACAGGCTAAGCACACGTGTTTTGCCTGGATTCATTTCTTGAAGTACTTTTGAATCTCTAGTTCTTTTTTTTTCTTCTAAACATCTTTATTAAATTTTCACATATGACAAAGGCAATCTTACATTTATAGAAACGAAAAACATACAAAATGATAACACTTTAGTTGCAAACAGTTTACATCACAGACACCACTGAAACAACTGTAGTTGCAAAAATTATACATCACATAAACCATCCAGTCATTGTCAGTTAAGCATTATATGGTTCATTCAAATCCTGCCTCTTAAACCTCATTCCTGCTCTGCATATATTGTTCCCACAATTCCCATTTTTTTCTTACGTAGTTTGCTCCTTCCCTTTTCTAAAGATCCCATTTCCAGTTGTTTTATCTCTGTTACTATAGTCACTACTTCTAGTAAAGTTGGTCTAGATTTTGATTTCCATTTTCTAGTAATTGCTTTTTTGGCAGCCACCATAATTACACTCAGCAAGGCTTTACTATGTCTAGGCAATTCTGATTCTGTAGCATAATTCAAAGAAAATCATCTCCACAGTCAGTCCAATCTGCCCACCCAGCATCTCCGACAAAGCAGTCTGCAGGGGAATCCCTAAAGTCTGCCAGCTCACTTCTTCTTCTTCTTCTTCTTTCGGCTTTTCCCGGTTAGGGGTCGCCACAGCGGATCACCTTGTCCGCACATTAATTGGCAGTGGAGTTTTACGGTGTCGAGTTGCCAGCCCGGCGCCCAACCTTCCACAGAAGGCACACTCATACGCACACCTAGGGCCAATTTGGAGTATCCAATCCACCTGCAGCATGTCTTTGGGATGTGGGAGGAAACCGGAGCACCCGGAGGAAACCCACGCGACCACAGGGAGGACATGCAGACTCCGCACAGAAGGCACCCCAGCTGAGGATCAAACCAGAGAACCTCTTGCTGTGAGGCGGCAATGCTAACCACTGCACCACCGTGGCCGCCCTAAAGTCTGCCAGCTCACTACAGTCCCAAAAAATATGTTCCAAGCTACCTCTTTCTTGCCTGTCACACTTTGAATCTCTAGTTCTTGATGAACCTTGGAATAAATTTTCTTCACATTGATTTGGTGGACTACGACGTTGCAGAGTGGGATGTTTGTTCATGACACATATGGTGAGGCAATGAAGTGACCAGCAATCATCCTCTGATCTTGTATCCCTTACAGAAAGCACTTCCATTTGGTCAATTTGACAATGTCATTATCAAAGAGATTCCACTGTGTGGATTGAAGATCTCTGAGTAGGTTTATACTTACCATTTTGTCGAAAGAGGAAATTCATGATGACCTAATCAGGAGCTGCACAATTGTTCAGTAATATGACACCATGCAGGTGATCTCTCGTATGAGAACTCTAGCTCCTGAAACTTGCAGCGAAGTCACCAAGGTGAATGATATTATCTTCTTACAGGGTCAAGATTTGGTAGAGTTCCAAGTACAACAGTTCCTTTACATTCTTATTGATAATAATCACTGAGGAAACATTGCAACAATACAGCATTTGTTGCTCAGCATAAGATGAAAGTTCATTTTGCATTATTTGATGTCAACAACAGACACTGAAAGTTGGTTGATTCATGTACTCTTGATGTCAGCAGCAGACACTGTAAGCAGGTTGATTCATGTGTTCTTTATGTCAGCAGCAGACACTGAAAGCTAGTTGATTCATGTGTTCTTGATGTCAGCAGCAGACACTGTACGCTGGTTGATTTGTGTATTCTTGATGTCAGCAGCAGACACTGTACGCTGGTTGATTTGTGTATTCTTGATGTCAGCAGCAGACATTGTAAGCTGGTTGATTCATGTGTTCTTGATGTCAGCAGCAGACACTGAAAGCTAGTTGATTCATGTGTTCTTGATGTCAGCAGCAGACTGTACGCTGGTTGATTCATGTATTCTTGATGTCAACAGCAGACACTGTAAGCTGGTTGATTCATGTATTCTTGATGTCAGCAGCAGACACTGTAAGCTGGTTGATTCATGTGTTCTTGATGTCAGCAGCAGACACTGTAAGCTGGTTGATTCATGTGTTCTTGATGTCAGCAGCAGACACTGTATGCTGGTTGAGTCATGTATTCTTGATGTCAGCAGCAGACACTGTAAGCTGGTTGATTCATGTGTTCCTGATGTCAGCAGCAGACACTGTACACTGGTTGATTTGTGCATTCTTGATGTCAGCAGCAGACACTGTAAGCTGGTTGATTCATGTGTTCTTGATGTCAGCAGCAGACACTGTAAGCAGGTTGATTCATGTGTTCTTGATGTCAGCAGCAGACACTGAAAGCTAGTTGATTCATGTGTTCTTGATGTCAGCAGCAGACACTGTACGCTGGTTGATTTGTGTATTCTTGATGTCAGCAGCAGACACTGTACGCTGGCTGATTTGTGTATTCTTGACGTCAACAGCAGACACTGTAAGCTGGTTGATTCATGTGTTCTTGATGTCAGCAGCAGACACTGTAAGCTGGTTGATTCATGTGTTCTTGATGTCAGCAGCAGACACTGAAAGCTAGTTGATTCATGTGTTCTTGATGTCAGCAGCAGACTGTATGCTGGTTGATTCATGTATTCTTGATGTCAGCAGCAGACACTGTAAGCTGGTTGATTCATGTGTTCCTGATGTCAGCAGCAGACACTGTACACTGGTTGATTCATGCATTCTTGATGTCAGCAGCAGACACTGTAAGCTGGTTGATTCATGTGTTCTTGATGTCAGCAGCAGACACTGTAAGCTGGTTGATTCATGTGTTCTTGATGTCAGCAGCAGACACTGTAAGTTGGTTGATTCATGTGTTCTTGATGTCAGCAGCAGACACTGTAAGCTGGTTGATTCATGTGTTCTTGATGTCAGCAGCAGACACTGTAAGCTGGTTGATTTGTGTATTCTTGATGTCAGCAGCAGACACTGTAAGCTGGTTGATTCATGTGTTCTTGATGTCAGCAGCAGACACTGTAAGCTGGTTGATTCATGTGTTCTTGATGTCAGCAGCAGACACTGTACGCTGGTTGATTCATGCATTCTTGATGTCAGCAGCAGACACTGTAAGCTGGTTGATTCATGTGTTCTTGATGTCAGCAGCAGACACTGTAAGCTGGTTGATTCATGTGTTCTTGATGTCAGCAGCAGACACTGTACGCTGGTTGAGTCGTGTATTCTTGATGTCAGCAGCAGACACTGTACGCTGGCTGATTCGTGTATTCTTGATGTCAGCAGCAGACACTGTAAGCTGATTGATTCATGTATTCTTGATGTCAGCAGCAGACACTGTAAGCTGGTTGATTTGTGTTATTGATGTCAGCAGCAGACACTGTACGCTGGTTGATTCATGTTTTCTTGCACGTAAGACAGTATCTTTTTTATTATTTTCCTTAAAAATCCAGTCATGTGAAATCATATTATTATAACCAGTTATGTTGTTCTGACTTGTTTAAAAATTTCTTGTCTGATTATGTATCCCAGTATATTTTATGTCAATCTGTCAACTTTCAGTAATAATATTATGCTCTGTGGGTGAGATGAGTGTGTGCAGATTGTGAATTTGATTTTGTATGTGGGTGGGGGTAGGGGGTTATTATTTATGCTCCTTTGGCTTACTGCTTTTCACTCCTATACAATGTACAGTTGTAATGTAAATGCAGAGGACAGGCCTTCACAATATCCATCCTCAATATTTATTTTGTCTGGTTTATTTAATTTTTGTTGTTGCTGGTTTTGTGTTTTTTCAGATAGAATATAGAGAATATAGACAAGTTCATATGAGGTGCATTGACTTTTTAAGGGAAAGCTTTTCAACTTAGTCTAGGGGAGAGTTAGTGGGTATAGATGGGACAGTGGGGAATAGGAGGCATTGAGTTGGTAAGTAACGTGTGATAATATATAGTGCATCTGTTGGAGTTTTAAAGAGGTTGGATAGTTGGTAGGGGAAAGGAGTTAGAATATGTCAGCCAGGTGCTAGGCAGTTACAAGTAACGTGTAATAATATATAGTGCATCTGTGGGAGTTTTAAAGTTGAGGTTGGATAGTGGGTAGGAGAAAGGAGTTAGAATATGTCAGTCAGGTACTAGGCAGTTACAAGTAACATGTCATAATATATAGTGTATCTGTGGGAGTTTTAAAGAGGAGGTTGGATAGTGGGTAGGGGAAAGGAGTTAGAATATGTCAGCCAGGTGCTAGGCAGTTACAAGTAACGTGTGATAATATATAGTGCATCTGTGGGAGTTTTAAAGAGGAGGTTGGATAGTGGGTAGGGGAAAGGAGTTATAATATGTCAGCCAGGTACTAGGCAGTTACAAGTAACGTGTGATAATACATAGTGCATCTGTGGGAGTTTTAAAGAGGAGGTTGTATAGTGGGTAGGGGAAAGGAGTGAGAATATGTCAGCCAGGTGCTAGGCAGTTGCATGTCCAGGAGTTGTTTAGGTGGGAAATAAGCTGTTTTTGAAGATGGTTTTATTAGGTTGCACCCTGATTTGTAGTGGTACGGAGTTGCAAGTCTTGGTAATGTTGCTAGAATACAAGGAGTCACCAGAGCTGTAATGGTTTTTGGAGATTGCGATTAGTGTCTTGTTAGTGGAGCTAAGTTCTTGGTTATTGGAGTAGAGGGTGATCAGGTCTTGTAAGGCTGGAGTTTTGTCAGGCTGGTACAGTATTTGGTGAGCTAGAAGAAGTTGGTTTAGAGCTAAAGTGTTAGGGAGTTCCAGCCAGGAAAGTTGTTTTAGGGCCTGACAGTGGTGGGTGCGGTAGGAGGAGTTTGTGGCGTATTTTGCTATTTTGTTGTAGTATACTGATAGCTTGTTTAAATCACTCTTGTTTAGATTAATTAGGACAGGAGAAGCATACAGTAAGGTAGAGAGAAGATGGGTATGAGATAGGATAACTTTATTGTTGTTGGTTAGGAAGTTTTTACATCTGTAAAGACTACCTAGTTTTTTGTTGATTTTATTATTGTATGAGATATGTGTTTGTCAAATTTCATATTATTGTCAATAATGACCCCTATTAATTTGGTTTGTGTGATGGGGGAGACAGGGGTATTATCTGATGCAGAAATAGAGAATGGGGGAGTAGGTGCTGCTGCTTTGGAAGGATAAAGGAGCATAAGTTGGGTCTTTTTAGAATTCAGTATTAGCTGGGAGTTTGTAAGCTAGGTTTCAATGGATGTAAAGGCTTCTTGGGTCTTGATTTGAAGTTTTGGAGGGTGGGGCAGAGCAGATTAAGGTGGAGTCATCAGCGTATTGAACCAGGTTTGCTAGAGGGGCATCTTTGTGAAGATTATTTGTAAATATAGTGAAAAGTAGGGGTCCTAGGATTGATCCTTGGGGTACCCCTAGTTTTACAGGAAGTAGGGGGGAAAAGGCGTTTTTCCACTGAACAGCTTGTTGGCGTTGGGAGAGATAGTAATGAAACCATAATAGAGTGGGGGTAGTGAGTTTTAATTCTGAGAGTGATGATATTAGTTTTGTATGGGAGACTGTATCAAATGCCTTTGATACGTCAAGGAAAACTGCAGACACTAGTTGGCCGTTGTTGTGTTGCATATTTACTAGGTTACTAAACTTGTTGAGTGCAGTGGTAGTGCTATGGTTGGGGCGGAATCCATGTTGAGTTTTGGAGAGGAGATGTGTTAGGACCTGGGTGTGGATACATTTTTCCAGTATTTTAGACAGTGGGGAAAGTATAGCTATAGGGCTGTAGTTTGTTAGGTCAGTGAAGTTGCCCCTTTGTGTATTGGTATAATGTAGGAGATTTTCCAGAGAAGTGGCACCTTTTGTTCTGAGATTGATCTGTCAATGATTATAGAGACTGGGTAGGAAATGGCTTTGGCGGCTATTTGTCGGAATTTGGCAGGTAGTTTATCTACTGCTAAAGTGGTGTATTTAAGTTTGGTTAGGTGTCTATAGATGGTGTAAGTTGGTACAGGTTGAAGGGTGAAGGGGTTAGCGTTATTTGATGGGTTACATAGTATAGTGGGGGTTGAGGAGTGTGGGTCTGTTGACAGCTTTAATATAGAGTGGTAAAGAACTCATTGAATTGGGTGACTGTGTTTATAGAGGTGGTGTCTATGTTTGGATGAGGAGTTTGTGATTTACCTGGTTGGAGAATACTGTTTATAGCGGCCCAGAACTTTTGTGGGTTGGTATTATGCTCAATTTGACTTTCACTGTAGTATTTTTGTTTGTGTATTATTATTATTTTGGCAGTTGTGTTTTATGTAGTTATTAATACTCATATCAAGGGCAATATTGTGTACACAGATGCTTTCAGCAATTCAGTGTAATTGGAAGAAGGTAAAATCTAACCCCTTCTTCCCACACTGCTTTGCCTCAATTAACTTCTTTCTGGTCATCTTATCTCATTTATAGCTGCTTTGTCAATGCTGCATCTCACAGGATGCAAATTTTATGACATTATGTATTAATTCTAATCTTTCTCTGTACTGGTTGACTATTACACTGTCACCTTTCCCAATTAAGAAAGCATTATATGTCTCCTGACTGAGAAGGAGAAAGAGGAAGCAAAACTGTGCCTATTAAGTTCAGTTATTTATATGGCAGCTAGTGATAGCACAGTGTGGTTTTAAGGAACATTGTTCCCTCACCCCATGTATAGATGAGCAAACAGGATCTTAAAGAGATCTGCTCTTTTATGGCCTCAGCTCTTGAAGTACACCTCTGTCCTAATCCAAACTGCATCTAACCATCAAATCATGGGAACCTAGGAGTAGCATCATGGTTAGAGAGTGCTGGATTCAGTTACCTTCTCCCTTTCACTATTAATCTTTCACTACAGGTCACATCATTCATGTTAAACAGTTGACAATTCTCTCTGTGGAAGCCTGTGTAATTTATTATCATATGAGAAACAGTATACTTACATCATACAAAAAATGTAAAAGTTAGAAATATAGAACCCGTTGACAAGGAGAGTCTTATTATAACTGAAAAGTAACATATCACTGCAGACTTAGGATAAATTTACAGCTCTCAGGATCCTAACTCTTCCATCTAATCTGACATCAAGGACATTACCTCCAGTATCTTTGCCATGGGTGGTCCTATGAGGAGCACAGAACTGGTTGAACTAACACTGAATTTAATTAGAATGAAGAGCAGTAAGCTTTTCATGAGCAAGGCATACAAAAGCAGGGAGGATGTCTAAACAAGTGTAACAAAGAACTGTGATAAGGAGGAGGAGGAGGAGGAGCTCTGGAGAGCTATACCAGATGGTATATGGATATGAAGAGCATACCAGCCTCACTGCTCATGGGTCTGAAGGAAGCAAAAGCAACACCCTAAACCAAACGTTCTCCTGTATCATGTTAGACCAGTTTCACAGTTGTCTGTCCTCTCCTAAAACTGACCCCATATCTTTCATTTTTTAGTGATATTGGTACTTATAGTAGACTTTTTGATATGACTAGAGCAGAATGAATTCACTACCTGAGTTTTAGAAGTAGGACTTGTAAAAACCTTATGTTTATTGCAACCATTACAGCTGTACTAAAGGAACCAGATACTTGTATCCCAGATTTTGCATGAGCTGTCTTATAGTGAAGTAATTAAAATATTAGTAGAAAACTCTGGGAACAAGGTAGCCACCACAAATGAGCAATACACACTGTTGTAACAAAGATGAAAGTCAGAAAAAGATTAAATGTGTGAGCAGTACATTGCAATTAGCTGATATATAGCAATAGTGTTACTGTTTGTCTATGGCATGGCAAGCCAGACAAGGGGTTAAAAAAACTCTTTTTTTAAGAAATGGAACACAAAGTCATTTTGAAGAGTAGTTCTTGAATTTTTGTTTTTCCTAATTATTCTATTTGAAGTAAAGAGTCATTGAATGTGTTACCTCTCAAAGAATCCTGATTTTGAAATGTAGTATTTATATGCTTCGCCAATGAAGAGATGAAATTCCCTAGGGTATTGCAGTAACCCCCTCCCCCAACTAAATATGACATTCTCTAAGAATCTGCAGTCTTGAAGCTCATAGTAATACTTCAGAGAAGGGCAGCAATCATGGTGTAGGAAGCAGAGGACCTGTTTCTGGCATAAACATTTTAACTTGTATTATTCTGCATGTTCAAGAAAGTCATCGCCCAATACCTGACTGATTTTTCCAACATCAACTTTTAGTGAACAAGTGAAAGTATACTATCATTTCAGCAGGAATTATCTCTACAGTGTATTCTACCCTTTCAAAGAAAAGTAAGCATTTAAATTAATAAACAGTCATACAAGTCTGGGGCATGTATGAAATGCAAAAAATCAGAAAGAGCTGACCACTTGAGTGCTGCTGATGTATCAGTTATACTAAGCTCTTAACATTAAATAAGAATGACATTGCACTAAGTTGCCATTTTTCAAGTTTTAATGAGTTCGGAACAGATTTAGGCTATTATCATTTTCAGGCAATTGACTTCATTCATCAAGTCATGACATTTGGGGATGGACTGCTGCTTCCATTTGCATTGTAACCTATTTTATTATTATTTTATTTTATTTTATTTTTTTGCTAAAAGGATTACCAGGATATGAGCTGCAAGCTCAGCTTTAGAAATTCTGTTAAAAATCACTGTCTTATAGGAATATATCTGGTGTAAGTCTCAGTGGAACCATTTACATCTACTCCAGCTTGTCTTGTATAGCTCCCTTAAACAAGGACAATCTGTGGCATTTTCAAAGAATGAGGATCCAGTCTGTTGCCTCTTGATTGCCACATCTCCAACACAGATGGAAGAGCCTAGCAAGTTGAGCAGAAGTGTAAACAAAATTGTGCAAACATTGCCATGTTAATCTATATTTTTTTAGATTTTGTTGCAAATCTAGGTACAAGTACAATATGGGCCCACATCACCTTTAAATACTTTTGTTCAACTCCCTCTCCCACTGTGTGTCTTCAGTAATGCAGACCCTTATCAACTGGTGGTCTCCAGCTGACATAAAAGCAATGCAAGAGGAGTAGGAGATTAGTATGTGATGTCTTCTCCGGTTACCTTCATTGTTATTCTCTATTAGCCACAAAAAAGCAGCTACTTTCACTGACGTTAGTCTAAAAGAAACTCCATTTACCACTGTACAGCTCCCTTCTTATCATTTGTATACAGCTGAGATTTTCCCCCATAATTGCAAAAGCTGTCATTTTCCAAATCATAATTAGTATAAGATAATATTTACAGAACTCAGCCCTCATATTGTTCTCATAATCAGGAAGGGTAATGAATGTAGTCAGTAGTGAAGATTTGTGATCAAGCATTACTTGCCAAAATGAACTCTTTGCATCTAAGACAGAAAAAACAGTGGAGTTTGGCATGAGGGTTGCAATCTCCTCTATTGTATGCATAGGATGATGAGGTCTTTTTAATGCCTTGTTCAAATCTATTGGGTCAATGCATATTCTGATTTCATCTGAATTTTTCATATGAGCAGCTACCATGGAAGACATCCACTCAATTGGTTCTGTGACTGGACAAATCACACCTTGCTGCACCATTTTGCCTAACTGGACCTTCACTTTGTCCTGCATAGCTACTGGAACTCTTCTTGCTGGCCTGACCACTGGACTGACCTATGGGTCTACTTTCATGGAGTACACAATTATAAGTTTATCTAGCTTGTCATCGAAAACATCAGCATACTCTGAGAAAATAGCTGGAACTGGGACATTTATTTATTTATTTATTTATTTTATTTTACATTTGTTAACCGGGAAATTCCGACTGGACCAGGTCCATTTTCAGCGGAGGCCCGGGGAGAAAAGCTCCAACATCAAGTTATACAAATACAGTACATCCAGCATAATACACAAAACAGGTTACATCATGTATGCTGAGCATAGTAATATAACAAGAATTAATAAAAACACTCCAGGTAAAAGATGTAGAACATGGGTAAAAAGACAATGTCAGTCATACTTTGGTAAGAAAAGAAAATATATCAAGTAAGATTCTACAGTTAAAAGTACCCTTTCAGATGACCAAGCCTACAGGGGATCAGAGCTCCAGCATGTGATCAGAGAGGAATTTGGGGAGTTAATAGTAGTATGGGTAGGGTTATGTGATACAAGGGCATAACCATGTACTAAGAAGGTGCGATTTGAGGGAGTTTTTGAATATGGATGTGGAGGGGGCAGAGGACACAGATAGGGGAAGAGAGTTCCAATTTCTGGCAACGGTGTGGGAGTAGAGCGCTTTCCTGCATTATTGTTAGCCTTGGTGATGGAGAGGAGAGATTTTTCACTGGATCTTAGGTATCGGTTTGTAGTATAGATAGTAAGTAGGTTGGATAATGAGGGGGTTTTTTCAGGATATTTGAGAATATTGTAGGCTGTGCCCAGCTGGTGATAGTTAAGTAGCTGTGGTAGCTCAAGCCATTTTAGTTCTTTAGTGCAGTACAGTGATGGGTTCTATAGGTTGAGTTAGTAGCAAACTTGGCTATTTTATTGTAGCATGATTCTAGTTTGTCTAGGTCACATTGTCTGATTTGGGTAAAGATTGGTGCATAATAGAGTTGAGAGGAGGTGGCTTTGTGCAAGAGTGACTCTTGCTTTTGAGAGAGAAAGGACTTATGCCTGTATAGGAGCCTAGTTTTTGTGTACTAGTTTTATGGTATGTGAGATGTGAACATCAAAGTGGAGATTATTGTCTATTTCAATGCCCAGAAGTTTGGTGTGGTTAGAAGGGAGATGGTGGTGCCGTCATTAGAGGTTATGGTAAAGGAGAGGGTTTTTATCTATTAGGGGTAAATAGTAGCAGTTTTGTCTTTTGGGATTTAGAATTAGTTGGATCCCAGATATCCATTTTCTACTGAGATAAAGGTATCTTGAGTGAGTGTATGTAGGGTGGTGGGAGATGAGGCGGAGCAGATCAGAGTTGAATCATCTGCATATTGTATGAGTGTGGCATGTTGTGTAGAGCATTTGAGGTTATTTGTGAAAATAGAGAACAACAGCGGGCCCAGTATAGAGCCCTGTGGGACACCTATGGTGGCTGGAAGTTGTGTAGACAGAGTTCCTTTCCACTGGACTGATTGTTGCCTGTCAGACAAGTAGCTTCTGAACCAGGCCATAGTAGAGGAGGTGAAGGATAATGATGTTAGTGAGTCTAGTAGAATGGAGTGGGAGACCATATCAAATGCTTTTGAGAGGTCTAGGAAAATGGCCGATACATATTTGTTATCATTCCTGTGAAGGTTTATATAATTAGTGAAAGATAAAAGGGCTGTGGTAGTGCTGTGATGTGGACGGAAACCGTGTTGTGTGGTAGATAGTAGATTGTGTGTGTTAAGAAATGTCATCACTTGCAAGTGGATGCATTTCTCAAGAATTTTGGATAAGGGGCAAAGGATGGCAATAGGTCGGTAGTTGGAGAATTCATAAGAATTACCTCCTTTATGGAGAGGAATGATGCAAGATACTTTCCAGAGTTTGGGTATGTAGGATTCTAGTATGGAGCGGTTGATAAGGATGGATACAGGATATGATAAGGAGTCACTAGCCATTTTTAGGTATGCAGCAGGTATGTTATCAGCTGCTAGTGTGGTTGGCTTTAGTTTTAGGAGGAGTTTTTGATAGTTGAGGTGGGCACTGGTGATAGGCTGAAAGAGGGGGTGGTGTGGAATAGGTTATGTTGTGACTGAGGTAGAATGTTTTGGTTATTTGACTGGACAGGGCCAAGATGGATTTAGTAAAATGGTTATTAAATTGAGAAGCTGTGTCTAGGGTATTGTTAGTAGAGATGGGTGCTGGGGTTGTGGTTTTGCCTGGCTTTAGTAGGGAGTTAATGGCATGCCAGAATTTTTGTGGACTATTTGAATATTTCCTTTGGGCTAAGAAAATAGTTTTGTTTGTTTATTTTGGATTCAGCCTTGGCCTTGTTTCTAAGCTGTTGATAGTATTGTCTGGAGCTAGGGGTTTTGTCAGTTTTCCAGATTTTCCAGGCTTTATCTCTAGCTTTAGTAAGGCTCTGGTGTCTCTATTTAGCCAGGGTGCGAGTTGGCTTTAACTCTGATCTTTCTGCTGGGAGCTAGACTATTAAGGATGTTAGAGAAGGTTGTATTGAAGTAGTCTACTGCCTGGTCTAAGTGTCCGTAGTGGTTCCCAGTTGCAGTGGCTTAGGACAGTATTTAGGTATCGTGGGGTAAGGTTACGGTCATCTCGTACAAATTTGTAGACTACTGGTTTGGGGTGATTGAAGTGTTTCTGGAGTAGGAAGGTGGGGAGATGATCACTTAAGTCATCTGGGAGGCAGCCTACTGTATAGTTTTGTTTGGGATAGTTGGTTAGTGTCCAGTCCAGTATGGATTCTCTCTTTGTTTTCTCATCTATTCGAGTTGGTTCTTTAATTAGTTGAGAGAACCCATATAGATTGATATGTGTAGATGGGCTGCTGGAGTTACAGGTTGCCCAGTCAGTGTTAAGGTCTCCTAGTAGGATCGTTTCCTGAGGTAGATTGTCCTTTGTCCAGTGTAGGATGTCTTCTATTATGAGCGAGTTGTTGCCTGGAGGTATATAGCAGCATATTATATTAATCTTCTTGGTGTTTCTTATGGATAGGACAGAAAACAGGACTTCAGCAGTTTGAAAAGTGGGTGGTGTGGTGTGCAGGAGCTGGAGGTTAAGGGTGTTTTTAAAGAGAATGG
This sequence comes from Protopterus annectens, assembly GCF_019279795.1. Lineage (NCBI taxonomy): Eukaryota > Metazoa > Chordata > Ceratodontiformes > Protopteridae > Protopterus > Protopterus annectens. Next base: position 391,937,366 of record NC_056739.1, read on the forward strand.
CTACTCCTCCTCCTTTCCTGTTTGTTCTATCAGATCTAAGTGTATTATACCCTGGGGGAAGAAAGACTTCATCTTGGATACTGGGTGTAAGCCAGGTTTCTGTAATGGCGAGTATGTCAGGGTTGTAGTGGGCTATGAATGCATGTAGGTCTGTTAGCTTATTGGTAATACTTCTTATGTTGAGATTTAGGATTAGCAGGTCAGATGTTTGTCTAGCTGAGAGGGGACCTGGATTTGGGTGAATGTCACCAGAGGTTAGCAGAATTTGTAGGAGTGTCAGTATGTGTTTTTTAATATTAATTGTTTGCGAGCTTGGTCTATGAGAGTTTTTCTTAGTGTGATGAGATGGTGTAATTTTTGTTAGTGAGTAATATGTAGTTGTAAGATTTATGACTGTAGGGCAGATGTAGAAGTCTGAGTGAGTTTGAGAGGGTGGGCTAGTGTGGGTAGTGTGATATAATTATATGATGTATTTCTTTGGTAAAAGAAAGCAGTTTCACTCTCAAACTGTCTCTGAGACCTAATAATGACTGCACAGGTCTTCAGACTACATAAAATTGCAAGCTGTAACTGTTCCCAGCTAAATAGCATAAAAACACTACTGAGACTTCAGTTTGAATCTCTTTACCTCCATAAGCAACAAGCTTCGCACTATTGGCCAAATTAAGTTGCTCACCAGCTCTCACTTTAGCAAATGTTTCTGCTGACATTACATTAGACTTTGAACCAGTGTCTACTTTGAGGTTTGTGCATTTGCCAAGGATCAGGATAGTACAAAATACTTCATTCTTTGCCAGCAAATCTACTGCATTAACTTTTCCACTGACCACTGATACACTATCTACATAGAAAGCCAAGTTGCATCTCTCTGTATGATCAACTCACTTTTTTGAATATCTTTTCTTAATAACTGAATGAGGCTTGCTTGATTTACAAAACGTTTGAAAATGGTTCCATTTTTTATACTTGTGGCATTGCTGACCAAATGCTAAGCACTTCTCTCTTTTAGACTCATGACTGGCACCATAACTACAACACTTAACAATAAGACTTGACTTGGGGGTTGCTGTATCACTCTTATACTGTACTGAGCATGCCCTTTTTACTGAGCTAGTCTTAGAACTTGCTAGAAAGCTACAAGGTCTCCCAGAAAAACCTGCAGGGGTTGCTGTTGCCATGTGCTTAGGCCTGCTTCTGCTTGCCACATGCTGCGTGCTGTTTACATTTGCTTTAGAGGCTGTTGAAACCATGCTCTTATTACTTGCAAGCATACTTGTGTGCCTTTCTGTGAGCTCATGAATTTGCATAACATTAAATCACTGTCACAAAGAAAAATCTTTCTCACTGCAGCACTATTTACACCACAGACAAGCCTGTCCACTCATCTTTCAAGTCACCACAGCGGCACGTCTTGGCCTTATTTCTCAAGTCAGTGACATAAGCTGCAAAAGTTTCACTGGCTTTTGGTCTCTTGCATAAAATAAGTGCCTCTCTAATGTAACATTTGTCTGGGGGTTGCACATTTCTCTAAATTTACGTTTTAAGCACTCAGGGTCCTCCCTTGATTCAGCTGGTACCACAATATTGTGGTTTTCCCCCTCTCCAGCATATACTTTTGGTGTATACACAAATGAACACTCTCTTTCAATGGCCTCTGACCCAGCTAAGTTAAGCAACCTGAATGCCCTTGTACGTGCGTCTTTGTCAGGAAAAGCTGCTTGTATGAAAATATATTCCTGCTTGAATACTCTCCATTTCTCTTCTATATTATGATCAAACACAAGTTGACTAGGTCTGCAAAATGCCTCTGCCATATCGGCACACAGTAGCAAAGGTGCTTGAAATTATGTACGACCACGCACATATAAATATATATGCCAGAACTCTATGCCAGTACTTGTAATTATGCTCAATAGTACAATAAACTCTTTGAAATAACTGCACTTTGCCAAATAAGACTCCGTATCATAAGAACACTCTGAAATCACTATACTTTGTGAAACCACTCCTTATCCATGTAAGAAATACTTTGAAAGGACTGTACATTGCAAATAAACTGTACACAATGGAAGAAGCTCAGAGTAAGAAACACTTCGAGATGAATGTGCTTTGGAAATAAACTGTACACAGCACAAGAACCTTTCAAAATGGCTGTACTTTGCACAATAACTCTGTACAGTGTAAGAAACACTGTGAAATGGCGGCACTCTGTGAATAAATGCACCCAGCACAAGAAGCTTTTCAAAATGGCTGTACTTTGACTGCACTTAGCAATATAACCGTACTTTGCACACAGTAAACTCTTTGAAATAATTACACTGTAATAAAGCACACACTCTGCAAACACTTTGCACACTGTGAGATAATCCAAACACCTCTAGTTATGCATTGAATGGCTTTGGTCAATGCGAAATAGTAGTTTATGCTCAAAAACGGTCTTTTTACTAAAAAAAATGCAGTTGCCTTGCTCTTTAAGCTTAATTTACCCTTTTATTGTACTTCTTATGCCCTTTTAATCTCTTATCATGCCCATTATAATTTTATTGTGCCCATTTTACTCTAAACGTGCTTGTTATATAAACCAAAAGCAGTTCTGAGCCCCATATGAATGTCTCAGCTAGTTTTATCAAATATTGTAATTTTGAACATTTTGTTTAACTAATAATGCATTTTGTGCCTTTTGTTTGATTAATAATACGTTTTGTGCTACTCGTTTCATTAATAATGCATTTTGTGCCTTAAAAATGCTCAGTTTCATTTTCTTTGCCATATAAATCATTTATGCAGTTTTTTAACCTTAAGTTGTTTCTGGCCCTTTTTTGTTTGTCTGAGCTCCATTTCAATCAACCAGCTTGATCTGCCTTCACCTACAACTTTGCATCTCATGGCTTGACTGACACCATGTCGCTCGTCTGGTTAGGAAAAAACAGACAAACATTCATGGGTTCAGTTCAAGCAGCTTTATTACACACAAACACATCAGAAATGAGGTTTTGTAACTTAATCTTAAATAAACTTATAAACAGACTGACTACCACACTCATAAATGTTAACTCTCAAAATGGCACTGCTGCCTGCATGTGCTCACTATTTATATGCACATGCTACATGTGGAAATGCTTCTTAAAGGTACATACACATGCTCTGATCTACAATCAGTACTTGGGAAAGCCATTTGTTTCAAACAACAAAAAAAGTAATCCCAAGTAACTCAGAGGCCTTTTCCACATCCAAAAACATCTATCAACAGAGAAGCCTTTTCTCTTTGTGCATTATCTAATCTTAAGGAGGTTATCAAATGTTGTGTGGTCTGAAGCAAAGCTTAACTGGTCAAGGTGGATAAGAGAGGGTAAACAGGTGGTCAGCCTAGTGGTCATTTATTTATTGTATTTATTGAATATTTAGGTAAGTGAACTGGTCAGAGGACCATTTTCTGTCACAGCCCGAGCCACGATGGCAAATACAAAGCACAGACAAATAAAACACATACATTTTTAAGAAGAAACTAAGTAATAAACAGGAGTTGTAAAACTCTTAAAATATATGTAGTTGTAAAAATGAGCTATGAATGGTTTGAAATATATATTTAAATAAAATTAGAATATAGTAAAGTAAATAAGCAGAGCTACCTATAAGTGCTAGCACATATGTATAATTCAAAAATATATTATAATTAGTAAGAATGACATAGTAGCAGCATTAACCAAGAGGAATTGGAGACTGAAGAGAAGTCATTATGCCATGATAGGCATAAAAATTTGCAGTCATGAGTTAGTGCCGGTGTCAGGCTATAAGAAGATGGATTTAGTGAATCTTTATTTAGTGTCAGTATTAGCATTATAATTGCTTGATGCCAGGTGGGAGGAGGATTGAATCACTGAGAACTGCAGTCAGTGAATTGGAGGATGCTAGCTGGCTATGAATGAATGCAACTCATCATCATGTCATTTGCCTATAGTATTATAGTCTGGCTTTATAGAACTTGTCGGTATTTGTATGAAATAAGTTGTAATATTTATCCTCTATGTATTTTGTGTATATATATGTTTCTTTGAGAAGCTATCTAAGGGCTTGCATAAATGTATAAATACTGAGGATGTGTGAGCCTGACTGCCATTTTGTAGTAAGCTGTTGAGATGTAAGCATGTTTGTATGTAAGGTTGGTCTGTTAACCCGTTTGTTTGTATTTTATGATGATGTTATCCATCCTGATGTGTTTCTATGTATTAAAGCTTCTAAACGAAATACCCCACCTGCTTGTCATCTATGTTAGAGAGGACAAGCAACATAGTGTCAGAAATGGCATGTCTAAAAGGACATGGTGTCAGAAGAGGCATATCTAAAGGGGCATGATGATAAAAGAAGCAATGGCCAAAATGATTTGTTGCCAAAAAGAGTTCTGGTTTCTTCCATTTGAGTCCGAGAGGCACCCGGTTGGCACTGGAAGAATACAAATGAGTGAATCATCCCTACTACATGTATAATTCACAAAACAGGTCAGAAACTAATTTCAGATATTAAAACTTGCTCAAAACGATTTCTTAATCGCAGATATGAAACAAGGCATAGAGAACACTCTAAACGATATTTGAATAAACTGATATATCCAATATTGATAAAAATATTTGAATTACTATAGAAAATGTTTGAAATAAAGTCCAAATTGCATAAAACAAATAAAATGAGAGGAACGACCACATTTTCGCTAAGTATGTATTTTCGTATTGAGTTATCAGAAGTGTATAAAGTGCTCACATGTTTCTGCAGTATTACAGTAAAGTTATTTCATAAGATACAGCCATTACAGAGAATATTTCACAAAGTATTTCAAAGAGGGTATTGTGCATTTGAATGTTGTTACAAGCTCGCAGTACAGTTTGTTCGTACATAATTACAAAGACCATATTTTCAGTGTGTTTGTGCATGATTTGTGGGCATGGCAAATGGATTTTAAAAACCCAGTGCACTTGTGTTTGACAATAATATTGCAGAGACCTGGAGAGTGTTTGAGCAAGAGTACAGCATTTTCATACAGGCTGCATTTTCTGATAAAGATGACTGCACAAAGGCATTTATTCTGCTTAATTTAGCTGGGTCAGAAGCCATTGATAGGGAGCCTTCATTTGTGTATGCACAAGGAATCTATGCAGGAGAGGGAGAAAACCATCATATTGTTGTACCAGCTGAGTCAAGGGAGGACCCTGAGTGTTTAAAATGTAAATTTAGAGAAATGTGTAACCCCCAGACAAATTTTACAATGGAAAGGCACTTATTTTATACAAGGGATCAAAAGCCTGGTGAAACTTTTCCAGCATATATAATTGACTTGAGGAATAAAGCTAAATGTGCAGATTTGATGATTTAAGGGATGAGTTGATAAAAGACAGACTTGTATGTGGTATTAAAGATCATGCTATGAGAAAGACTTTACTTCGTGATTTAACTTTGAATAAGGCCATTGAGATTTGTCAAATATACGAGCTCACAGAAAAGCACACAAATACGCTTACAAATGAAAATAGCTCTAGAAAGCACAGTGACAAAGCTCATGTTGATAGTATGTAGCACGTGGTTAAAAGAAAAAGGCCCAAGCACATGGCAGCAACTGTAATCCCTGCAACACTAACTGGTAAACACCAAAGCTTTCCAGCACATTCTAGAGTTCACACAGTCTCAGTGAAGCATAAGACTGAGTCAGCAAACTCAAAGCATGGGTCCCAACTTGGTTTCCTTGTCAGCTGTTGTAATTGTGGTGAAAGTCATGAATCTAAAAGGGAGAAATGTTTAGCTTTTGGTCAGCAATGCCACAAATCCAATAGATGGAATAATTTCAAGAGATTTTGTAAATCAAAAGGCCCACATTCTTTTATAAAAAGGGAACATTTAAGAAACAAGTTGCTCAATTAGAAAGCTGCAACCCTACTCTTTATGTTGATGGTGTGTCAGTACTTCATGAAACAATCACTGCAGTAAATTTAAGGGTAAAGAATGAGGTATTTTGTAGTGTTCAGATAAATGGCAAACCCATCCAAGTGCAATGTTATGTCAGCAGAAACATTTGCTTGAGTGTGTCATGGTGAGAGGCTTGATTTGGCAAGGAGAGTGAAGCTTGTTGCTTATGGATGTGAAGAAATTTAGACTGAAGGCTCAGTAATGCTTTCATGTTGATCTGCTGGGAGATGCTATGACTTGTTATTTTATGTGGTCAAGAGGCACATCCAGTCATTATCAGGGCTCAGAGACAATTTGAAAATGGGACTGCTTTCATTTAATAAGGAAATCCACCAAGTTAGCATGAAAGACCACTACTCTTATTTCGCCCTGTACATTTTTTCTACCTATGCTGATCTTTTCAAAGAGAAACTAGGGAATCTTACAGTTGTGTACTCCATGAAGTTAGATCCAGATGTCAGTCCAGTTATCAGGCCAGCACGAAGAGTTCCAATAGCCATGCAGGACAGAGTCAAAGCCGAGTTAGATAAAACGGAGCTTCAAGGTATGATTTGTCCAGTTGCAGAACCAACTAAATGGGTATCTCCCATGCTGGTAGCTCATAGGAAAAGCTCAGATCATTATCATCAGAATATGTATTGATCCATGAGATTTGAATAAAGCGCTAAAAATATCTCATCATCCAATGCGCACAGTCAAAGAAGTCTTGATGCCATATGCTACTATTTTTTCTGTCATAGATGCAAAGAGTTCATTTTGGCAAATTCAGCTTGACAAGAAATCCTCATTGTTCACTATTTTCAGTACTCCTTTTGGCAGGTACAGATTTTTGAGAATGCCATTTGGGATAGATTCTGTGAGTGAAGTCTTTCAACGTGCAATTAAACAAATTTTTCTGGGTATCCTTGTGCTATTATAGTAGACAACATACTAGTAGGATGTAATGGTGAAGCTGAGCATGACAGAAACCTCAGAAAAGTTCTGGAAAGAGCACATCAAGTGAATCTTAAGCTCAAGTCTCAGAAATGCAAATTCAGGCTAGAAGAGGTTACTTATGTTAGTCATTTATTTACTAGTTTAGGCCTATGAATTGCCAGGGAATTGTTATGGCTAGGCTTGTATAGGCCCTAGGGCCGATAGCCTAGTACCAACCTATGAACCTATGAACCTATGACCAGACCCCTCAAAGCAGCCATTCTTGAAATGGCAGCTCCAGACAGTGTTCAAGCCATGCAATGTTTTCTTGTCATGGTTAACTATATAGGCAAGTTAATTCCAGACTTGAGTCAACTATCAGCACCGCTCAGAGACCTGACACGTAAAGATGTATCCTGGTCTTGGTTAGAGCAACAACAAAGATAATTTGATGTCCTGAAACAGAGAATTGCTAGTCCACCAACTTTCAGATACTGTGATGTTCACAAACCAGTTACTCTTTCATGCGATGCTTCGAAATTTGGTCTTGGTGCAGTCATTCTACAAAGGGGTCAACCTGTTGCCTATGTATCGAGAACTCTTACCCAAACTGAACTGCAGTATGCTCAGATTGAGAAAGAGCTTTTGACAATTGTGTTTGCATGTTTGAAGTTCCATGATTATTTTTATTGTAGACCTATCCATATCGAAACAAACCACCAACCTTTAGTCAGTACCATGAGAAAGCTTATGCATTCAGCTTCAACCAGATTGCAACGTATGATGCTGAGACTGCAAAAGTAGAATTTCACTCTTGACTACAAGAAAGGCAAACTTCTTTATCTTACTGATACATTGTCCAGATCACCCAGAAACACCACTGAACAGCATGAGAATGAGAATCTTGATTTTGAAGTCATGGAGGTGAGAAATTTTTCTTCCACACACCTTGATGAGCTGAGAGATCACATAGCCACAGATCCAGTTTTAAAAAGGCTTAACCACTTTATCAATCAAGGACGGCCATCAAAGCAATCTAGTTTACCTCAAGAAGTGCAAGCTTATTTTCCATACAGAGATGAGATTTTGTCTGGCAATGGTATCATTATGAAAGGTCTGAAAGTAATTGTTCTAAAGTCCTTGCAACAAGAGCCCAAATTGCATCGTGGTCACCCAGGAACTGAATCTACCAAAAGCAGGGCGAGAGGATTAGTATTTTGGCCTTCTATGTCACAAGATATTGACAGAGTACTTTTATCTTGTTCTGTGTGTAATAGTACAAAGCCACATCAACAGAAGAACCACTTCAGCTAAATCACATTCCTGAAATACCTTGTTCAACAGTAGCTACCGATGTTTTCGAGTGGAATGGTCAACATTATTTACTGTTAGTAGACTTTTACTCCAATTGGTTCAAGATTGACCTCTTTCCCAACCTAGCATCCAGTACTGTCATTACTGAGATGAAGTATCATTTTGCAGTCCATGGTTGTCTACACAAAGTTATTTCTGACAATGGCACACAGTTTACAAGTCAACAGTTCCAAAGATTTGCTGAAGAATGGGACTTTATTCATGTCACGAGTTGCTTTGAGTATCTACAGTCAAATGGTTTGGCAGATCGTGCAGTTCAAAGCGCAAAGCAGTTACTAGAGAAGTGAAAATGAGATAATAGTGATGTTTTCTTGAATCTCTTGAATCTCATAAATATTCCTCATGATAAACATTTTGGTTCACCTGCTCAGAGACTTTTGTCGAGACAAACCCAAACCACATTACCACTCAGTAGTCAATTGTTGGTTCCATGTGTCAAGAACAACAGGTCAGTGAAAACCAATCTGTTGAAGAAGTGTTTAACCCAGAAGTCCTACTATGATAAGACCAGCAAACTGCTCAGTCAAGTATGATAAGGAGAAGTGGTAAAGATGCAAACGTACAAAGTTATGATCAGATTGGTGTTGTAAAAAGTATTTGTCCAGAGCTGAGATTGTGCATTGTGGAATCACAAGGAGCAGAGTTTAGGTGGAATCAGAAACATTTGAGACCAGTGTCCGAGCCTATTCCACAGCACATAGCCTGTGAGAAAGACTGTTTATCTCAGAGTGAGTTGTCCGGTGTTCCAATTCCAGAGGAAGTTCCAGAGAATATTCCCATTCCTGTGATAAATCCTGAAGTTCCTGATAAGAGCTGTTCACTTAAGACAGTCCCTGTTGCTAGATTCATTTTAGATTGTTATGTTACGAGAACCAGTTGTATCTCCAGACTATGTAACAGATATACGGAAAACTGGACATGAACATTGAGTTTTCTTTCTAATGTCTATAATAATGTATGTCTAACTGTAATGTTGTTTTTACTAAGGGCAATCTTTTTAAGCGGGAGGATGTAGATCAATATGTGTGTATGTATCTTTAAGAAGCTATGTAAGGGCTTGCACAAGTGTACAAATACTGAGCACATGCAGGCTTGACTGCCATTTTGTAGTAAGCCGTTGAAATATAAGCATGTATGTATGTAAGGTCTGTTTGTTAACCAGTTCATTTGTATTTTATGATGCTGCTATCCATCCTGATGTGTTTCTGTGTATTAAAGCTTCTAAACAAAATACCCCACCTGCTTGTCATCTAGGGAGGAATGAGCAACACTGATTTTATAGAATGCCCCAACCTTTGCCTCATATATTTTATTTGTGTCTTATAAAATTTGTGGTTTTCTGGTGAATTTTTTGAAGACTGCAATCAATAAATGGAGACCAGGGCTAGCTGCAGATGAAAGTAATTTTTTTGTGTTGTTCAGTTTACAGTCTGACTTTACAGGACTAAAGTACTTTTGTATGAAATAAGTTAGAATACTTATTCATTTGGTACCCTGTGTTGTGAAATCAAGTTGAAATTGTCCCTGTTTTCACATAATGTCCCCGACTTTGTCTAATTCAGTCTGTTCTCATATGACTTGTGTTTTGCTTGCAAATCACATGAAAATTGTAGGCAAAAAGCTATGATAAGCATTTGAATTTTAAGTCTTTGTAACCTTCACTGTGGACTGCAGTCATTAAATAATGATATACATTTAGGTTTCAGACTTCATAATCTTCAGAAAATGCATGCCAATATAAACATCATTCTAGCAAACTTAGTACATATAAGAACAGTATTTAAAATCAGCCCCTGATTTTGGGTCATTGTCTATTGTTATTTTTCGGCTTTGTCCCTGATTCTTATGCTAGGAAGTTGAGAGGTTTATTTTTTTATCAAAGCCAAATGAGGCTTACACAGCAAAGTAGCGATACCTGACGGGTAAGGTTGGTGGCTGCTTGTTGATGAAAATAACTTGCCCTCTTGTAGTTTGCTCGGATAATCATCTGGCCTAGCTGAACTAATAAGAATTTGTGTGAAATATGTTGGATTACCTCTGGCTAGCTACTGATTGTGTGAAACAATGTTAAAATGATTTAGTTTTCAACTGTCGCTGATTTTGCCTCATATTTTTTTATTCTTCCTGTTAGAAAAATGTGTATTTGAATACATGAGAAATGCTAGTTTAAAAAGCAAAGTAGTATATAATGCATTTTATTCTATTAATCATATAGTAGAAGAGATTCATTCATGTTTAAATGTGAAGTAGTTTTGAAACTGCAGTGTGGCTTGAAGCAAAGCTGACCTTCGACCCTGGCAGAATGCTAGCTTAGCAAGTATTAATGTTTATGCTTTTCACAAGTGATTATCTGCTGGGTCAGGAAATTAAATGTGTGAAATAATGAAATCTTCTGCTCTTTCCTGTTGGAATGATTTGGCCTTGTATATGTGTTATTGAGATAAGCACGCAGCTGGTAGGAAAGTGTAACAGAGAACAACGAAGATTATTAATAGACTGAATCTGCTATTGTATTCGAACTGATATGAAACCTTGAAGAAGTAACTTTACAGAAAGACATTATGTCTGACCAGCTGGATAGCAAGGCCGTATTGTATCTAGAGGAAAAGTTTTTTTAAATATACAGCATCAACAGCTTTATGAATAGAAGACTGTAAGCTAAAGTGATGTAGATGCCCTGTGACATATCACATCAGTAAGGTGGGCATAGCTTAAATGTTAAACCTATATAAAATTGTGTGCTTCCTGTTTCATGTCAGACAAAATTCTGTACTGTACGTTTTTGCCTCCTGGTGTACACTAGTAAACTTTTGAATCTGAACCTCCTGTGTATTGAATTCTTGATTTTATTTAACAGTTTGGTCCTTCTGAGCCGGAAAATTCCCTCAGACAGCTGCAGATCAGAGTCTACCGGTGGTCGAATACTGCGCAGGAGAAGTTACCGAAATGGTTCTTCTTGGGTGAAAAGACCTCTGACTGAATTGTCGTTTAAAGAGGCTGGCCACTTTCTGATCTGTGGCCGAAGAGTGGACATTGGACAGTTCAATACTGGAGGCTCAGGTAGGAAGAATTTGCCTTTTTTCTGTTTTAGATCAGGGACTAGGTTACAGTATATTGTTGTCAAGATTTGTTTTGCAGATCAGGGACAAAAGGAAGTACTGTATATTTGGTCATAGATCAGGGTAACAGAATAAGGTAGGCAGTTATTCTAGATAAACTGTGAACAGGAACTGAGAACTTGATATCACGTGATAAAAAGGGTTACGTAACATTTTCTTTGACATGGGTAATCAGTGCACTAAAACATCGTGAGATCCGCCCCTAACCGAAGACGCAAAATACATGCAATCCCAACGTTCCGATAACGTTAGGTATTATATGAAATGGGTTAACAAATATGAATTTGATGGTAAACTAGATAAAACTTCACTAGTTAAACTCCTTAAACAGCTTAAATCTGATGCGGGAGGTCAGGCAAAAAAGCAACGCCAACTAGGCATTCCTCAAGCACACAGGTGGATTGAGGAAGCAAATCATAGAGAACAGAAGCTTAAAAATTCAAAAACATTATTTTTAGACAAAGAGGATAATAACTTGGTAATAGCAACAGCTCCTCCTCCTCCTCCCTTGCCCCCTCCCTTACCCTTTTCAGGATATGAAGCGAGTGGACAGGCTGGTCCGCCTCCACATTATCCTGAAGTTTCAGCAAGACTACAACCATTTGTTAGAGATCCTATTGAAACAAGGTCCCGAACACGTAAAACACATAGGGACACAGAATCATACCAAATAGAGAGAAATCTACAGGATGAGAGTGAGGAAGAAATATGCCCACTTATAGAAGTTCCAAATCCTCAGGCAGGACAGGAAGGGCAGGACCCAACACTCTTAGTATACAGACCATGGACAGCAGAAGATATCCGGAAGGCTACTGAGGGAATCCCCTATCTGAAAGGTAATTTTACGAAGTTTTTAGAAGATTTACAAGGCATGAGATTGAGTTACCACTTGAATGGGGAAGAAGTAGAAAAAGTAGTAAGACAAATTATAGGTCCAGATTGGCACATGATTTGTGGCACCTGGAATCCTCGTAATGCAGAGCTTAAACCCCTCCCACATAGTTACGCAGAGTTAGACAACAGAGTGAAAGGTCTAACAGACCGAATCTCTGAGAAATGGAAACCTAGAGTAGACAGGACTTGCATTAATCAATGCATACAACAGGAAAATGAGGCGATAGATGGGTATTATGCTAGATTATTAGAATGTTTTAATAATCATAGCGGTATGTCGGTTCCTGAGAACCAAACAAATGATTCCCCGTATGAACAACAATTAAAAAATGCATTTTTGAAAGGTTGCATTGCACCTATTAGTAGCTTCATTACGAAGCATATGATAGACCATTGAACAGGGAGGCTACAAGCCTTACTCGAATACGCTAGACATGCTGAAAGACATTTTAATAGTAAAAAGAAAAAGAAGGCGCAAGTCTTCACTGCTGAAGACGGAGCTGAAGTGTTTGTATTACAGTCAGGTAAAAAGGGCAAGGAAAATACCCAGGGAAACAAACAGTCTGACAAACGATCAGAAGATTTTGAAGAGAGAAAAAAGAGAGGTGAATGCTTCAAGTGTGGGAAAAAGGGACATCTAGCAAAGGATTGTAAGCAAAACAAAAAGGTAAATACAGAAGATAAGGGAGATGAGGACTGACTATATGATAGTGAGGATGCATCGTGTGAAAGTCAGAAATCATCAGGAAAAGTTAATAAACAAAAAACAAATGTAAATGTGATAGAAGGAGTAGATGAAGTGCAAGTAGATATGGAGGATGAAGAAAATGAAATTTTGGACTTAGCATTATTGAGTTTAGAGCTTTACTTAGCAGATACGAAACCGGAAGTTACACTTCTGGTGGAGGGAAGGGAAGTCAAATTCCTGTGTGACTCAGGAGCGTCACGGACTTTGATACACCCCTCCAAGTTACCAGAACATTCCAAATCACCTGATTATATATTAGTGAAAGCAGTAAATGGACAGCTATATAGGGAACCACTTTCCCATGATATAGCAATAACTGATCCTGTTTCAGGTATGACCCAGAGAAGTAAAATTGTTGTTTCTGCAAAGTGTCCAGTAAACCTATTGGGCAGAGACCTTATGCAAATATTTGGCATAGCAGTAGTTCCAACTGTACAAGGTATGGAGGCACAGAGACAAATGGATACCTTTGTAGTGCGATCGGAGGGTGAAACTTTTTACTGGTACAGCCAGGACCTAGTCACAACTGGTCCAAGGGCAGTAACCGAGGAACTGATGAATGTAGCCATCAGTAAAGCCCCCTCCCTTGACACTGATCGACAGCATTTGTTACACTGTACTCTATACTACTGTACTACACCAGGACCTGATAGAGAGTATGAGCAAGAATTGTTTAGAAATCGTGCAACTAGATTGGTTTTGCGTACTTTGTACTGGGATACTGAGGGGAACAGTGCAGTTAGCTATTCGTTACCTCAAGAATTCCTTGCATTGTATAGATCAAATCCGTTACCACATGTCAGCTTGACAAAGAACAAAAGTGTCAAATGGGCAGACTTAGGAGAAAAAGTAACAAGATGGGAAAAACAGACTGATTTAGAACTATCAGAACAAGGGATACAAAAACAAAAACTGAATTGGTTAACACAGACACATCCAGCTGTACACTTGCAATCTAGTGAGGGCAGCTGATTAGCATTCTTGTTAGAAGAAGCAGAAAAGGCCTTATTTGAAATTTCAACAACTCTTTGGTCAACAGGCAAGTCAGATGTAGGACTTATTTGAACAGCAGGACCAGTTACAATAACCCCAAAGTCAGCTTTTAGACCACAGAAAAGACAATACCCTTTGAGAAAGGATGCAGAAATAGGAATTAAGCCTATAATAGCAGCATTACTCAAAGAAGGAGTACTGGTAGAATCTCCTGATTCACCATGTAATACACCCCTATTTCCTGTTAAAAAAGCAAACGGGGAATGGCGGATGGTACAAGATTTACAAGCTGTAAATAATGCAGTAATACCTAGAGCACCTACGGTGCCAGACCCACATACTTTGTTAAATGATTTAGAACCGCAACAGAAGTATTTCTCTGTGGTAGATATTAGCAATGCTTTCTTTTCAATACCTATACATCCTGATAGTCAATATTGGTTTGCATTTACATTTCAGGGTAAAAGGTATACCTACACTCGACTACCACAGGGATATTGTGAGAGCCCAACAATATTTGCACAAGAAATGGCTAGCAACCTGGCAGGGTTTACCCCACCGGGAGGTAATCAAATTCTACTTTACGTAGATGACATCTTGCTAGCAGCCCCCACCCAGCAACAGTGCAGGGAGGATACTGTAGCATTATTGAAATTTTTAGCAACACAAGGACACAAAGTAAACAAAAGTAAGTTACAACTTTGGAGAAAACAAGTTAGATACTTGGGATATGTAATATCCAATGAAGGTAGAATACTAGATGAGGAAAGAAAAACAGCAATCTTGCAAGCACCCAAACCAACAACCAAGAAAGAAATGATGTCTTTCTTAGGTACAACTAATTTTTGTCGGAGCTGGATACCAAATTATGCTTTGGAATCTGCTCCACTGACTGACTTGATATATAAGACACCAATGGCAGCACAAGATATTTTACAATGGACAACCAAAGCAGAAACGGCTTTCTGCAGGTTGAAGCAGTTAATAGCTTCTTCATTAGTTTTAGGATTTCCAAATTATCACAAACGTTTTTTTCAGACCGTAGATTGCAAACAAGGATATATGACGTCAGTATTGATGCAACAACATGGGGACAAGCAATGCCCCATAGCCTACTATTCATCACAGTTAGACCCAGTGGCACAATCTTTGCCTCACTATGTACAAGCAGCAGTTGCAGCCGCAATGGCAGTACAGGCTTCAGCCTCAGTGGTGTTATTCCACCCTCTCACATTGAGAGTGCCTCATGCAGTTGCAATAATTTTACTGCAAGAAAAAGTGGCATACCTTTCTCCTGCTAGACATCTTTCATGTATGACTATACTGCTGAGCCAACCTCATATGACAAATGAGTGATGTACGGCATTAAATCCATCAACATTACTCCCAACTCCTGCGGATGGCACACCACACAGCTGCCTGCAGGAAACTGAACAGTTAGCTTTACCTAGACAAGATCTCACAGATATGCCCTTGGATAATGCCGAGGTGACATATTACGTGGATGGCTCATGCAGAAGGGGTCCTACAGGGAAGAATCTGGTAGGGTATGCAGTAGTTACAGACACTGAAATTTTAGAAGTTCAATCCTTACCACACAACTTATCTGCACAAGCAACAGAATTGATAGCTTTGACGAGGGCATGTAGTTTAGCAAAAAACAAGTGTGAACATATATACTTTGCACAACAATGGAAAAATAGAGGAATGATAACATCTATCTTGAGAATGGACTGGTATTTTTCCAGAAAAAAAAACCGATATTGTCTTAATTTATTTTTATATATGTAGCTTTGTTGAAAAGGGGCAGTGTCATGTCTCAAAAGGGGGGAAGGTTAGGGTAAATCTAAGCAAATACAACATCTAAATTTCATAAATTTTAACATTTTTGTTTGTTATAATACTTGTACTCAGCACCAGCACAGCAGCAGAGCCTTTAAAACCAAGCAAGGATTTTCCTATATACCCATACCGTTGTATACTATTTAGAATTGAATAAGTGTGAAGGGAAAAAGTTTTGTTTAGTTATTGTAGACATGTTTTCTAAATGGGTAGAAGCTTTTCCAACCAAAAACCCGGATGCAGCAACAGTGGCAAAAGCCCTGATAAAAGAGATAATCCCTAGATGTGGCATTCCGGAAAGGATTTATAGTGACAACAGCACGCATTTTGTAAACCAGACAATCCACCAACTTGGGAGATTTTTTGGTATCGCCTTAAAGAACCATTGTGCCTACCACCCACAGTCAGCAGGACTCGTGGAAAGGTACAATGGTACCCTCAAAAGTAAGCTTAGGAAGCTAGTAGAGGAGACCCAAAAGAATTGGATATACTGTCTGCTTTTGGCACTGCTGAGTATGAGAACGGTTCCAAATGTAAAGGGTTTGACTCCCTTTGAAATGTTTTTTGGGAGAGTATATTATTTGCCTCAGTGGAAAGCTCTCATGCCTGCAGAGCAAGAGGCTGACAGTTCATTAGCTAGTTATATGAGGAAACTGTTAACAAATAAATCTGCTCTGCAGTTTAACTCTTTTTCAGATAAGGAACAGACCAGACCGGTGGAAGCAGTCTTGGCCCCTGGGACATACGTTTGGCTGAAAGTGACGAAAAGGAAGAATTGGGCGAGTCCAAAGTGGGAGGGACCGTACCAGGTCCTGTTGGCAACGCCTACTGCAGTCAGAATGGCCGAGAGGACGTCTTGGGTTCATTTGACACACTGCAAACTGGTAAAGAACTTTCAACTTGATAAAAACTTTGTGATTGATACACAACCAGACCAAGATGGCCAAAAACAAAGCGAATATAAATTTAGATCAACCCCAGAGATGTTGCAAAATCATTTTGTTGAGTGTACATTTATTGACTGTAATTGTGACAATTTTCCTCTTGTTGTGGTTCATCCTACACACAACCACACAAGTGAAAGTGGGAAGGTGTGATGAAACGTCTATAGACTGGCATCCAAATTTTAACACATACCTAGCCATGAAACGTGTATATGCAGAGAATATGAACATTTCAAATTGCTGGGTTTGTACAGCTATACCAACAGCATATGGAGGACTGATAATGTCCGCTGTCCCTTTGGGGATAAATGAGACTTGGAAGAATTTACTTTTCGATACAGGAACTGTGAGATCACAGGACAAAATAGCTTTATTTTTACCTGTCACACAAAAAGGAGTTGTATGTTTTTCTAAAAATGATACCCTCCAGGTGGGCTGGAGCAATTGTAATATAACCATATCTTACCGATGTTATATTAAGAATGGTAATGGCAATACTTTTTGCAATACTAATTATGACTCGTATTTGAACTCATCAAAAACAGCCATGAATGACATTCGCAAGAATCCAGTTTTGTTTAAACAATTGTCAGTTATAGATCAGAAAATGTTTCATGCAGGGCTGATGCGTATTAGTACTAAAGTAGAAAACTGTTATTTTATTTGTGGGAAAAAGGCATATAAATGGTTACCTGAGAATTGGTCCGGCAGTTGTTTTTTGGGTTATTTGGTTCCGGCAATAAGACATACTGCAGAATTACCTTTGGGTAAGATACGAAATGTGAGAGAAACAGCTCAAAAACCTGAAGGTCCAGTTGAAAAACCTGTGAATCCAGTCAGAAAGATCGAAGCTGGCTGGAAAGATCATAATGAAGTGAAAGATAAAAGCAAATTGACTCATATGGACTTAAGTGACAGTGTTATATCCTGGGCAGGAATATTCCCATCCTATGGAGCAGTCAAATCGATCTGGGAGCTGAGGAAGTTGTCGAAACTTCTCGAAGTAATGAGTAATGCAACTTTTTCTGCCCTAGAACTGGTGACTGATGAACTGAATGCAATGAGAACTGTTGTGATACAAAATCGAATGGCTCTTGACTTCACCCTAGCGGCGAGAGGTGGTACGTGCGCACTTATCAAAGAAGAATGCTGTGCATACATACCAGATAACAGGCATGAAATCAATAATCACCTAGAGGTAATTCAGCAAGTATCAGCCAAGACTGAACCAGGCCCGAACCCACTGACGGACTTTTTCCAGAATCTATTTGGGGGGGTGGTGTTCCATCCTAATGAATATTCTGATTGCCATTTGTGTGGGTATACTCCTAATAGGAGCATGTGTTTGCTGTGGAATTCCCTGCATGAAAAGATTAATCAAAGATTTTATTGATGTATCTGTTACTGAAACTTTGTACCAAGATATTGAGATTGAAAGATTGATCTCAGATGACATTTTTTCTGAAGTATAGATTGAATGACTCACCTAGCTGAAAATCCTAAGTGGGAGAAGTTGGGAGATGAAATGACACTATGCATACTTCAAAATAGAATAAAAAGTATTAATAGGGGGGAAAGTGTTAGAAAAATGTGTATTTGAATACATGAGAAATGCTAGTTTAAAAAGCAAAGTAGTATATAATGCATTTTATTCTATTAATCATATAGTAGAGAGGATTAATTCATGTTTAAATGTGAAGTAGTTTTGAAACTGCAGTGTGGCTTGAAGCAAAGCTGACCTTCGACCCTGGCAGAATGCTAGCTTAGCAAGTTTTAATGTTTATGCTTTTCACAAGTGATTTTCTGCAGGGTCAGGAAATTAAATGTGTGAAATAATGAAATCTTCTGCTCTTTCCTGTTGGAATGATTTGGCCTTGTATATGTGTTATTGAGATAAGCACGCAGCTGGTAGGAAAGTGTAACAGAGAACAAAGAAGATTATTAAAAGATTGAATCTGCTATTGTATTTGAACTGATATGAAACCTTAAAGAAGTAACTTTACAGAAAGATATTATGTCTGACCAGCTGGATAGCAAGGCCGTATTGTATCTTGAGGAAAAGTTTTTTTTAAAATATACAGCATCAACATCTTTATGAATAGAAGACTGTAAGCTAAAGTGACGTAGATGCCCTGTGACATATCACGTCAGTAAGGTGGGCATAGCTTAAATGTTAAACCTATATAAAATTGTGTGCTTCCTGTTTCATGTCAGACAAAATTCTGTACTTGTACGTTTTTTGCCTCCTGGTGTACACTAGTAAACTTTTGAATCTGAACTTCCTGTGTATTGAATTCTTGATTTTATTTAACACTTCCTAATAAAAGTTGCAGTTTTCTGGGAAGTCACTGAAGACTGCAGTCACTAAATAATGACACACATTTGAGTTTTAGACTTCATGTTCTTTGGAAAATGCATGCTAATGCAAAGATGTTTATTCTACCAACTTTCTAAGGATGTCAACAGTATTTAAAATAGCCAAATAAACAGTATACTGGAAAAAAGCTAACTTTTCAAAATAGAACAGAAAATAAACAATGAACAAATATAGCACACAACAAATATATTTAATAAAATAAAATATAAGCTTTCACTTAAAAATGCTTTTTCAAGTATCTGAAGAATCCAACATAGACTCCTATTTTAGAGAAAAGCGGTTTGCTTCATTCATTATGTGTTAATTAAATTATTGCATTACTTGGTGTTATATATACATGATTTGTGTGAGGGATTCTTCAGATACTTGAGAAATTGTTTTTTTACATGAAAGGTTGTATTTTATTAAATATATTTGCCGTGCGCTATATTTCTTCATTGTTTATTTTCAGCATTTAAAATATGTTCATCATTCTGAGCATTTGTCCCTCATTATTTTTGGCTTTTTCCTGATTCTACCTGTAAGAGGATGAGCTGTATTATTTTTTACCTCAGTCAGAAGAGGTATATATAGCAAAGTGACTGTAACTGCTGTGTGGGTATGAGGTTGTCTGTGGATGAAAGTAGCTTACCCTCTTGTTATCTGATCAGTTTTGACAGTCTGACTTTGCAGGAGTAGTCTCCATTTGTGTATTAGAATAGTTGGGATGCTGTGTATTTGTGTAAAACAAACCTTAAATATGTTATTGTGTCCAGAATTATTAGTTTACAACAATCAGATATCTGAGTTATATACAGCAAGCAATGGGGCTATGATTGCTAAGCAAGAGATCTATCTGTGGATGAGAATGGTTTACATTACTGTCATGATAATGGTAGATGGTTATTTGTCTTGCTTTGAAGGACTGGAGTACATTTCTGTAAAGCAGGCTGGAATACTCTACTGTGGCAATTTCCATTTTTTAATCACAAATCTGAAGTGCACACAATGAAATGGCTGTAATTGATGGATATGGACATCAGTAGATTATAATGATTTTAAATTAGGAAGATGAATCCAAAGGAACATACGCATTTATGTTTGGTCCCCTAAAAGTGTGTGTAAGGGGTGGCCACCCAGGGCCCCAAATTACACTTACTCCAACACTGTAGACTTATATGGCAATCTCTATTCTGCTCAGAAATTACATACTAACTCCATACAGAGATGAAAATAAAGCAACTTGGAATACTGCCACATTGAAATGCCTGTGTAAGTCTGCATTTAGTGTTTATCTCTCAATCATCTTATAATATTCCTTAGCAAAGGGAATAATAACCCCAGATGGCCCGGGTTCAATTAGCAGCATGGGCACTGGAGGGGACCATGGGAATGATAGGACTGAGTGGCTGATGCTGACTTAGCCATCCAGGTGTAGCTTAGGCTCCCTGCAGTAAGCAGTGTTTGAGCCTGATTAGCCTCATTCTACACAAGTGATGTGCCTCTTAGGGGGTTGTGCATGCATGGAAGCACACAAGTATCTTCCAGGAGCAGTGATTGTGGTGAAAGGCTGCTGTAAGGAGGCAGGAGTTATGGCACACTCTCCAGTAATAGTATGATGCTGCATCAGCACCTTCAATCTGCTTTAATGTAGGATCTCTGAGATTGCCAGTTTATAATTTGGACCTTAATATGTAGCTCAGTGTTGAATTTGGCTGGGACAATTTTCCCTTTTCAGTCCTCAGATTTTGGTGGTGGTATCTTTCTAGTCTTAGAAAATGTCACTTTTATGACTGATTGATTGAGTTTTTTTTTTACATTGTGTTTTACAGCTTTGAACAGCTTTGTCCCATCACTCATATGATTTATTACTTATAATGTAATGCAACCACACTACAGATATGTTTTGACATTTTCTACTTTCCCATGTCTGAGTAGTGTGATATAATCATTCCTTACAGATATCAAATATAATGCATCTTTCCAAAGTGTTATATCAACATATGCCTGTATTTGTTACTTACCCACACTGATATTATCTTACAACTAATTTGGCTTTTTGCATTAAGCTTCTGTAGAACACATTTTTCCGGCTCACTAGAGACCATAGGTAGAATATGATGTTTGGTATGAAAAGCACACATACAATTTCATCCTCTACACTATTTGTTTTTACCCAGCTTTGATATAATTTATATAGCCAGACTTAATATAAGCCACGTATAACCATGCTTTGAAAAGTGTCACATTCTGTTGAAAATAAAGCTGAAACAGGATAAACTGATCCTAAAATAACACAATATGTACCTCAGAGAGATGATCTGGAACTTCCTGCTTACTTTTGCTGGAGGAAGAAAATTAACATATTTAGTGACAGTTGCCATTTAAAACATACAAGAGAAAATAAACTGGTAAGTATGCAGATTAATTATATGAGAATAAACAAGAGTAACATATACATTTCAATGTAATAGTTCACTTATTTAAAGAAGGACTTTGTCCCCTGTAGGTCTTCATTTTGTTACGGTCGTACTTTTCAAAACATGTCCAACTGCACAAAACTATGTTCCAGTTTGAACAGAAGAAGTGAGGATCAGTTGCACACGCACATTTTACCTGGTAGAACAAACCTAACAAATATTAGTCTGGTTTTCTACTTAATTTTTGTTGACAGCTTTATTAAGAAATACATCCTCAGAAGCTGAAGGCCAGTGTCTGCACTGGACAGATGATGTCTTTGTTCACAGTAGTACAGTAATTCTATTTGCTGAAGTAGCTTCACTATGTATTAGTAATGCATGTAAGTATCCACCCATCCACAATCCCCTTTTCCACAATTTTGCACATGAGGTTGGGGTATTACTTCAACAGTGATAATTATCTAGAGCCAAAGTTTACACTGCCGGGTGGCTAGCCCTGACTTGGTTATTCTTCCATATCACTCACATGCATGGATACTCATACCTGCAACCAATTTAGAGTGTCCAATCCATTTAATGCATGTATTTGGAATGTAGGAGTTAATGAAAGCACCTGGAAAAAAAAAATACGTGAACACAGGGAGGACATGCAGACTCAGCACAGAAGGCACTCCAGCCGAGAAATGAATTGGAAAAACCTCTTGCTGTGAGGTGAGAATTATTTTTGCACCTCAGAAATACCCCCACAAGAGATGATAATATCTTGGACTTGGTATTAACCAACATGAGTAACCACTGCAGCATCCCTATAGTATCATCCTCCCTAGTAAGATCCGACCATAAAGCAGTCACTTTCGAAGTCGCCATCTCCCCCGACCCACCTCTAGCTAGGATCAGACATAAAAACTTCTCCAAAGCTGATTACAGCCTCCTGAAGGATGGTATAAACAACTTCACAGTCCCCTCCCCCTCTGTAGGAACTGGCACCAATATCCAAAACTACACCAAAGCACTATACAAGCATTTATATAGATGCATGGAATCAGGAATACCCAACAGGACTAAATCATCCTCCGCAAGGAAGAGTAAACCTGTCTGGTGGACATCTACAATAAATAAACTCTACAATAAAAGGAAAAAATTGTTGTCCAAGACCAAGAAGGAGCAGGTGCCCAATAGGAAGTAATGTCTCCTTAGCCTGAACAAGCAAATAAGAGCAGTAATGAAATCCTCCAAATCAAACTTTGAGTCAAGTTTGGCCACATCTGCTAGAGACAATCATAAATCCTTCTTCACATATGTCCGCAACCTCAAAGGAAGCACCCAGACCTGTTCAGAACTGGTGGGCAAGGACACCACATATACAAATGCTGTAGATATAGCAAACTTGCTGGCTGACAGATTCAGCGAAAACTTTACTACCCAACAGTAAATCAGGACAACCCCAGTACCTGCCCCCTTCCCCTTATATCTATGGAACAGGTCATCACTGCTTTCTCAAAGAAAAAAAATACAGCCTCCATTGGACCCGATAACATACCTGGCTGCATTCTACATGAACTCAGGCAGGAACATGCAGCACCATTAGGCACCATATTTAACCAAAACCTGAGTGCTGGCTTCATCCCAGCTGAGTGGAGGACAGCCACTGTCATCACTTTACACAAAGGTGGAGCATCCACTGAGCTGGGAAATTATAGACCCATCAGCCTAACTAGCCTGATCTACAAGGCCATGGAACAGATTATCATGGACCTCATTAACAAGGACATTAGTAACCTCCAAACACTCGATCCCACACAGTTTGGCTTGGTCAAGGGGAAGTCATGTCTGCTAAATTTGGTTGACTTCTTTGAGATAGTCACTAAAGCCATGGATGAGGGGAAGATGGTGGACACCACCTACCTTGACCTGGCCAAAGCCTTTGATACTATTCTCCACTCTGGCATAATAGATATACTCTCTCAACTAGTCATCAATCCATATGTTACCAGATGGGTAGCAAACTGTCTCACTGATAGAATCCACCTAGTTAAAATAAGGGAAGCCACTTCAAGCAGTACACCCGTAACAAGTAGCATACCCCAAGGTTCGGTCTTGGGGCCTCTGTTATTTGGGATATACTTTTCTGAGGTGCAGACCAAAACCAGTGAGCTATGGCTGACCAAGTTTGCAGATGAATGCAAGCAGGGTGCTGTCATCAATTCCCCTAGTGATGTAGACATCCTCCAAGAGCGTCTCACTAAGACAAATGACTGCTGACAGAAACATGGCCTCAAGTTGAATACCAAAAAATGCATCATTATCCCCTTTGGGGAGAGTGAAGTCCCCACAAATTATCACATTAATAACAATGTCCTAAGCATGCAATCAGTCATGAGGGATTTGGGCACCCAGGTAGATAGCAACCTGGCGTTTGACCACCATGTTGCCTCCATTGTATGGAAAGACTTCTACATGGCCTACCTCATAAGTAAGGGTACCTCATCCAGGGACAAGGAGGTTGTAACATCCCTGTATTCTTCCCTTATAAGGCCCATTATTGAGTACAATGCCCCTTTCAGCATGTACCTCGCAAAGCACATGCAGCAGCTGGAGAGACCACAGAGGTTCCTCACCAGGAAAATCCAGGGCCTCAAACATCTATGATACACAGATAGGCTAAAAGCTCTATCTCTCTACTCAGTATCATACAGACTCCTCAGAGGTGACCTCTGTCTGGCATACAAGGTGATCACGGACCCCACCTTGATCGGACTGCTGCATATCCGCAAGTCAAGCTCCACTCGAGTAACTCACACACGCATCCTCTACCTGGTCTGTGACATCAACAGGACTTGTTGACCAGACAGATTTATGTCCCAGAGACTCCACCATCTATGGAATATACACCCTCTCCATGTCAAGTAGAGTACCTCTTTACCCCATTTTAAGTGCAACCTGGATAACTGGATGGGAAACAGAAAATATACCCCTGGGGTTCCACCCGTGTCCCTGCTGGACAGGGGCATTGGGTGCTGACTTGTCTAAACATATGCTAAACTCTTGGCTAGGCTTATAAAGGCCTCAGGACCAATAGCCTAGTAACCTCCTGTGATCCTATGATCCTATGATGAGTTGAATACAGGTACATCCAGCAGAGAGAAAAAATATTTCTGGTACCACTTCTTCATCTTTAGGGTACATTCATAGTTTCTGAGCACTGATTATTAATGTTATCCTACCCATTTTATTGACTTACTTGGTAAATGCTTCTCTTTCCTGCTTCATATTGCCATTGTTCCTCTTGTCCCTTGTTTTACCCCTTTATCACTTCTGTGGATCTCTGCCCATTGACTACACTACCTCTATCGATGAGGCCCATTCATTCAGCAGGGGCAGGGGAAGATGCTAGGCTTTTCTGTCCCAAAGCAAGGTGAGATTCTATGGCCCTTTCATTCCTGCCCAGAACCATTCATTCCCTCAGCAGTTTCATTCAGGAGGTAGGTAGTAGATCAGCTTGTTGGGCCTTCACAGCAGTCTATTCTATGCCTCTCAAATGTCCACTGTAAAATTTTTGATTTTCTGGTTATTCACTAAGGATATCATACATTAGTGGTTCATGCATTTTTTGTTCAGAAAATGCATGTTGATGCTGTTCTATTAACTTTTTAATTGAATTAGAGTAATATTTAAAAATCATTCCTGATTGTGGTCTTTTGTCCCTTCATTATCATTTGGCATTGCCCAGAATTCTTGCAAATAATTTGAGAGGTATAGTTTATCCTTCCCTATGCTGCCTGCAGACTCTCTATAGCTTCCTCACAGGAGAGGAGGTGCACATGCTCCCAGAACAACCCTGTCTGATGCAGTATGAGCCCATGTGACCACTGTAGGCAGGCAGACAATACACAGACACCTCTAGGTGTCACCAAAGCCATGGGCCTAGCAACTTGTCTTCTCTTAAGGATAAGCGTGCTAGCATTAGTAACTCAGGCTCATCCTGATCTGCACTGTACCTCGGATACCTGCACCATTATTTAAGCACAGGTCATCTAAGGTGTAGTCTGGATTTCCTCTGTCTGCACCATGGGCCAGGGACTTCTGCAACTTGCTATTGTTTGGCTACCATGTATGGTGGCAAACATATTCACTGATTACTGAATTATTTTATGGAGGGTGGGCCTGAAATACCAAACTGTGGCTTTCAGTTTTGCAGTTCTCATTATCAAAGACAATGATATCTTTAAACAGCCAAACCCATTTCTCAAAAATGTGAGTGAAGTCTTGTCTTTGTCAGATTTACTGGTCCATTGAACTCTGTAATTCTTAGAGATGATGGATACATTTTGTATCACTTTAAAAGGGACCTGTAAACATCATGTATCCCTTCCTAGAAATGGAACCTGACAAATGAATTATAATCTCTTCTCTCATTAGTCTTGATAGTCATAAAATGGTGTACAGTTCAAAGTAATGCTTGTGTACAAGGAAGCTGATGTACTTTGTAGTGCTATATCCATGGTACTTTCCTTCATTGACAATAAAATTTCTGTAAAATTCCAGACATATCCCCCATTGTCTAGATTTTATCTTGTAGGTAGGAAAATACATTCTGGAGAGAGGAACCATTCATAAGTTCAAAGGTTCATAGGTTATTCTGAGACAATTGTTTGGTTAGATCATTTGTCATCTAGCCACTGCATTTCCCACTAATTGCTATCCTTTATCACAAGGGTTTATGGGTTGAGATCAGGAATGTATTTGTGGATACCCATCCATTCACCCAGGTTATGTTTGAAGAGGGTGATCCTGTTCCAGAGGAGAAGATTTATTTGCTTGAGGTATCTAATTTACCAGCAAGCTCATTTTATGCTTTATAGAATATTAATATCTCTGCATGTAGGGTTCATGGTACTGACAGTTTTGCGAATATCAATGAAGACATTCAAGGCATAGTCATATGAGGCTTTGTTGGCCAGGTCGCCCCTAAGGAGTCTGTATGAGACAGAGAAGCCAGATAGGCCTGTAAGGCATTCTGCATAGGTAATGGAACTCAGGAATTTGATGTTCTTTGTGATAAAATGTTGGTGTCTTTCAAGTTAGATCATATGTCTTGAAAGGCCATGCTGAAGGAAGCACTGTATTCATTTATGGGCATAATAAGGGAGGAGTAGAGAGATATGATGACATTATTGGACCTGGAGGAAACACTTTTGGTAATCAGCTGAGCTAAATAGAATGGTTTCCTATTGACTGTGGGTACTTGTTGTTAAAGAAAACTTCATTATTAACAAACTTGCCCCAGTCTCTGACAACTCTGTCCATCTTGGGGTGGGTACCATCAAGTGGTAGGAGAAAAAGGTACTGATGTTTTCCAGAGGACTCACTACTGGACTTTTTGGCATTTAGTTTGAGATTCCCGTTGAAGGCACCATTTATTTGCACATGTTGAGCCCTCTTGTAGAATCTGGGAATTCTCAGTGGAGTTGATGGTGATTGAGAGTTTGCAATCATCTACAAATTTATTCAGTCAGAGGCCACTGACATCAGCTTTGACTTCAGAGAAGTGAATACCAAATAGAAGCAGGCCCAATACCAACCCCAAGGGGACACCACTGATAATGATCTTTTTTGAGTAGAATATTCCCCCCATCTTGATTTGCTTGATTCTGTATGTGAACATAATGGTTTTACGGGTTATTATAGTGTACATGTTGTGCTAAGGGTGTAGCTGTCCCTTAGCAGAATTCTTTGACTGGGGAACTAGGGTACTATACAAGTTAGGAGCTGTGAATATCTTCTACTTAGACTTTACAAATTTATTTAACATATTACCGCATAAAATGGGAAGGAAATAAATTCTGCAGACTTCCAGTGTATTCTTTTATGGGAACATTGACCAAATAGTAGCTGCAGAATAGGACACTTGCAATAATAGCTCATAGATTCATAGGTAATTACTACTCAATTAGTCTAGGACCATTATAAGCCTGGACAATAAACCATACTCAAAAGTTCCCAGCAGCCTCCAGAAGGGCAAAATAAGATAGAATAGGGGCAGACTGAGACTGCCCATCCAATTATCTAGGTTTACCTTAAAGGAGGTAGTGGTGCTGCTCTGTTTGACATGTATTGAACGTTTGTTCCCAAAGTGGTGGAATGCATCGGTATGTGAATCTGTCATGTCAATTTCTTATTCATTTATTGATGAAAGTTTAGATCCTTTAACTGCACATTTAAGGAACCATTTTTTGTATTTGAAGGAAAAGGAGGTCAAGGAGTGTCTGATTTTTCACAGATCAAAAATATGACATAGATTACCATGGAGGAGTCTGTCAGAGATTGATCACAGGGAGAGCTCTGGCAGTCTGTCTGAAAAACCAAGGGTCTTGAAGCCTTTTTTTTTATTTTTATTTTTTATTTTTAGTTAGCAACCTCTGAGATTTCTCAAGTTGACTGATACATGCCAAAAAGGGTATTATAGTCAATAAAGGGCCTAATAGGAGAAGAGTAAAGAAAATTTAAGACATCTTTTAATCTAGGGGTGATGCTTTAGGAATTAGAAAAGCCAGGGTAGAACAATTTCTGAACAGGTTGGGAAACATGATAGTCTAATGATAAGAAATTATCAATAAATTGTGCAGATCTTTTATACTAACTTTAAGTTATGTTGGAGTAATTTTGAGTTAGTGGAGAAATGCATTATTAAACCCAATTTCTAATTGTATATAAAATTAGATAAGCGTAGACCAGGAGTTTTTACTTGAAGGTGTAAGAATTAGATGCCAGATACCAATGATCCATGTGGTACATCATTGGTAACATTTTTGAATTTAGAAGTGGCACATGTGATTCCAGCCAAAGGGCTTCTTTCAGACAACCATTACCTATCGATTGCACAACATCTGAAATTATATTCAGATTTACAAGTCTGCCAGTAACGACTGCTTGATGACTAGTGTCAAATGCCATGGCAAGGTATATATAGGCTGTAAACACTACATAACCATTAGCCACTGAAAAGCCCCTTAACACGGTGATGTTTTCTAAGAAACTAACAAAGATAAAGAGGTAGGATTTGTACTTGCACAACCATATTGATATGGATTCAGGTTTAAGACAATTTCAGTTTTCAGTTAATGAGGTCTGAGATCATTCATTCCATTGCTGTGCATGCACATTTAGTGAGACCAATAGGCCTACAGCTGCCAGGGTCCATGGCTGGGCGACCTTTGGGTAACAGCATTACAATGGTTGTTTGCCAGGCCTAGGAATGTAACCAGTGGAGAGGCTTAGATTAAAGGGGATAAGCAGAGGTTAAGATAGGTCATATTTGTGAGTGATAACCAGGTAACCTGGTGTATTATCAGGGCCCATGGATGAGGTTTTCTTAGCTTTTGAGAGGGCTGAAAAGTCTTGTTCCTTAGTAATTATAAGGATGGCAGAAACTGTGGAATATGCAGAATAGTAATAACTGTGGGTGGAAAACAAAATACACATTTGTCATCTAGACATTCAGCTATTTCTTTTGAATCGAAGTTGGGGGAAGTACTACTGTGGATTAAACCTGAACATCGCTGGGCATTAGTTCTTAACTTCCTTCCATACAGAAAGATTTGTAGTTATTCTTCATGTATGTAGTTATTTTAAATTCATATTCTGCTTTCTTCTTCCGAATAGTACCCTTAATCTCTTTGCTAGGTTGCTTATTTTTGCTCTTAAGATGGATGGAATGAGACCTCTTATAAACATTAGATAATATCTTTCTCTTGTAATATAGTTTGTTTATATGGATATTTTGTTGTAGGGGTTGCTTTTAAATTTCTCATTATATTTGCTGCGGATAGGGACTGCTTCATCAATATAACTGTTTAGCAATAAGGTCCTTTGGAGGAATATTACAGCAGAATTTAGTCAGTTCATTAAGAATATTTGCTTTTGAGAAGTCCCTAAACACAGAGGTATTTGCAGGAGAAATACCACCAGTTTTAAAGGAAAAGGTCACTGATTTATATTGTAATTTAATGAAAAAAAATGTATTTGTGAGGACAAGTTCAAAGGTATTTGGGCCCCTAACAGAAAGTCGAACAGTCTGCACAAGAAAGTTAGCATTTATAATGTGAAGGTTGATTGATGGTGTAGGTCAGCCACTTTATGGACAGATAATTGAAGTCCCCCATTATCCAAGTATTGGAATTTATTAGGATTTTCTTTAAGACATTACAAAAGCTATTGTGGTCAGCAGAGGGACATAAATCTTCTTCTTCTTTTGGCTGCTCCTGTTAGGGGTCGCCACAGCAGATCAACTGTTTCCATTTCTTCCTGTCCTTTGCATCTTGCTCTATCACACCAACCACCTGCATGTCCTCTCTCACCACATCCATAAACCTTATCTTAGGATTTCCTCTTTTCCTGTTACCTGGCAGCTTCATCCTTTGCATCTTTTTCCCAATATACTCTGCATCCCTCCTTGGTGGTGGTGCTGCGGTAGCATTGTCGCCTCACAGTAAGATGCTGTCCGGTTCGATTCTCAGCTAGAGCGTCTTCTGCGGGGAGACATGCGTGAATGGGCGTACCTTCATTGAAGGTTGTGCGTCAGAGCTGGCAACTCGGCACGTAAAAAAAAAATCTATCTGCCAATCACTGTGGTGACCCCTAACCAGGAAAAGCCAAAAGACACAACAACAACAACTCTGCATCCCTCCTCAGCACATGTCCAAACCAACGTAATCTTGCCTCTCTGGCTTTGTCCCCAAACCTTCCAACCTAGACTGACCCTCTAATATACGTATTCCTAATCCTGTCCATCCTTGTCACACCCAGTGCAAATCTTAACATCTTCAGCTCTGCCACGTCAAGCTCTGACTACTGCCTTTTTGTCAATGCCACTGTCTCTAATCCATATAACATAGCTGGTCTCACTACCCTCTTGTAGACCTTCCCTTTCACTCTTACTGGTACTCATCTGTCACAAATCACTCCTGACACTCTTCTCCACCCACTCCATCCTGCCTGTACTCTCTTCTTCACCTCTCTTCCAAACTCACCATTACTCTGAACTGTTGATCCCAAGCATTTAAACTCATCCACCTTCACCACCTCTACTCCCTGCATCCTCACCATTCCTCTATCCTCCCTCTCATTCACACACATATAGTCTAGCATAAATTATAACATATTATTATATATTATATATTATTATTATTATAATTATTATATATATTAATTATTATAATATTATATATTATAGCAGATATTATAGCAGAGGGATACAAATGGTGGTTCTCAAATTAACTATGAAGTAGGAATTCATTTTGTTTAGGGTGGCTTGGTCTTATTAGGGGTCAAAAATGGAGTCTCTGTTGAAGGACAAATGGTTACAAATAGGAAGCTTTAGCATTCACTGTTGAGCATTGAGTCATTTACACAGCAGAAGCTCCTGAAGTAAAGCAAACATTTCTGCAAATAACAGTGACGTACACAACAATACCATTGCACAAGAAAGTTATAAATTATGAAAATAATTTGTCCGACTTGGAGGAATGCAAGTAATGCAAATAAAGCATCTGGAGAAAATTAAACAGCAAATAGTACAAAGCTGAGGGGACCAAAAAAAAAAAGAGAGGCCTTCCACTTTGAAATGTTATCCTGCTGAGCTTGCAAATGAAATGCTGTATCAGCAATCATTAGCGAAGCTACCATATCACCTGCAGCTTCTTATATGAATGTCAGTGCTGCACTTGTATCAGCAGGGGATGATCACCCCCTTCACTTTGCCCTAATGATGCTCAGTGACACAGAGTATTGTGAACCATTCAGCAGAGGCTGGTGCAGAATGTGACTGCCTAATATCAGCACTGTGTTAGGTGTTCACTTGGTACACCAAACTAGGCACCCAACATAAAGCTTGTTAATCTTAAACACTGTCATCAGGTATCAAATCAGTGTCTGGACTGCAGAATTGGGTGTCCAGTGTGGTTTACCTTGCAATTAATGTTACTGGTAATGGTTTATAGAATCCACATTAATCACCAACATGTTGAGCAGGCAGAATGAAGTATACTTTAGGGGAATGGCAATAACTGATATGCCTTTTGGGAAGGTGAAGCTTGTCACTGTTATTTAGTCTTGTTAGTTATATAGGCAGACAGGGCAGGTATTAAGGATGAGAGACGTGAGAAGAAGAGTGATATGTAGACAGGTTACTCCAAATACTACTGGTAGGTGAGAGTGTAAGCAAGTTATTGCATGCACTGGTGGGAGGTATATATGGGGGATGTCCATCACTGACAGGTATATGCGAAGGATGTCTGTCACTGACAGGTGTATGTGGGGGATGGCCATCATTGATAGGTGTATGTGGGGGATGTCCATCACCGACAGGTGTATGTGGGAGATGTCCATCACTGACAGGTATACGTGGCAGATGTCCATCACTGACAGGTATATGTGGGAATGTCCATCACTGACAGGTGTATGTGGAGGATGTCTGTCACTGACAGGTATATTGTGGGAAATGTCTGTCACTGACAGGTATATTGTGGGGAATGTCTGTCACTGACATGTATATGTGGGAGATGTCCATCACTGACAGAAGTATGTGGGGGATGTCTGCCACTGGCAGGTATTTGTGGGGGATGTCTGTCACTGAGGGGTATATGTGGAGGATGTCTGTAACCGTAACTGACAGGTATATGTGGGGGATGTCCATCACTTGCAGGTGTGGAGGGAGATATTCAGGGAATATTCCAATCATTGACAGCTGAGGAGGGAGGTGTTCAGGGGAATGCCAAACACTGACAATCAAAGAGACAAGTGTTTAAGGGACTCCAGTCACTGAAAGTTGGGGAAAGTTATTCACCAGAACTCCAATCACTGGCAGCTGAGGAGGGAGGTATTCAAGGGTCTCTAATCCCTGAGAGATGAGGATGGAGGAATTCTGGGTCTCTAGTCAGTGACAGTTGGTTAGGAAGAAACTTAGGGGACAGTAATCCTTAACAGATGGGGAGAGGAATTCAGTGGACTCCAGTCTCCAACAGTTGAGCTAGGAGGTGTTCAGGGGACTAATTACTACTAGACGGGGCGGGTGGAATTCAGAGTAGTTTAATAACTGACAGACGTGGAGTGGATATTCAGAGGATTCTAATAATGGGTAGGGAGGTATTCTGAAGGACTCTAATTACTGAGAGGAGGCTGACACATAGGTCTGCAATCATCAGAGTAATGCACACAGGTTAGGGAGCATGTCTGCTTACCAGGGTGGGAAGGGTGCACCAGTCTTTTCTAGTCTGGGTTTGAAGATGGAGGACACTCACTGATCACATATAGCATATGATGGGACCAATACTACTGATCACAACCAGGATAGCAAAGGGGGATGGGGTGATTTGGCCACCATTTGTTGCCCATTTGTGGGAGGGGGTTGTAAGGACTCTGAGTGAATACAAACATGGAACTTCGGCAACTGCAAGTGGATGATCTGTAGATCCTGATTCTTAAGAATACTTCATTAGATCCTCTGCCAACAACACTTAGATGTATGAACCACATACCTCCATCTGACAACTATATTTAAGAGCATTTCGTTGTATATAATGTAGTGGCCAGAGAAGTGTATGCAGGTCAAAACAAGGAATTTGTTCTGAATTCTGATTGTTGACTATGTTCCATACAACTATTGAAATCATGAAGTAAGGGACTTGCTTAAGGAGTTCATGACCTTTAATCACAATTTAAAGATGCAAGCTAGATGACTCACAAAAAGTATGTTAAATCATCTGTTCACAGACAATAATAGATAATTAAAATAGCTTTTCTGATGAGACTGTGGATCCTATGAATGCAAGAAAGGAAGTCCGTATATAGAGTAAGAAATAGCAACCCTTTGGTTAACAGGATCTGCTGCGTTATCCATTAAATATGAAAAGAGGAATTTTAAATGAGCCAAACAGATCTTGTATGCATTCAGATTCTAAGAACTCACCCTCCTGTATATTACAATAAATAACTTTAAACACTGAGGTTCCCGATCTGATTTTCATACCCTTCCTGAATGCTTCAGCAGAGTGTCCCTGAACTAGGACTGCAGGGAGAGAGAGCAAGACCATATCACTCAACAATGAAGATGCTTTTTATTTTTTGTGAATGTAACAGTGGACAATGTAATGGCCCCTGTCAGTTTTTTTGCACAGATAGTAGCCAGCAAAGTGATTGTAGACACTGAAAATTTGCAAAAGATGACAGCTTGAGATCGACAGAGATCAAGGCAGCACACTCCACACTTTCACTTTCCCATCATCCCACCAGCATGAAACTTCCTGTATAGTGACAGTTCAGTCAAAGTTATGGCAACATGGATCTCTGAGGCCTGATGAAGTAAATGTGTTTTGCAGCTGTTTAGCATGGAAAAGCCAGTTTATCATCAGAATGTCTTATTTTGCATTAAAAAAGGGGGAGGCAAAGCAACTATCAAACACAAGCACATATACATGCATATATATAAACATGCTGATGAAAAACTGACTGTTGTCAAATCTAAGAAGATAAAAAGTACTGTATAAAGAGAAGAAAAAAAGTAATTAGGAACTTGAAAAAAATGAATGAGAAGTGCAGAATTGACAGACTTGAAAAGAAAGCCAAGATGAGAAGAAACTAATGAACGGTTATTATTGTAGGACCTGATTCTACACAGTCGCCATGGAGATATGAACAAAGCCTTTCTTTTCTTTCTCCTCCCATATTGATTGCTAATTGTTTTCCCTTCACGGTTCTTTTGTTAATTGTTGTCTGTCAGACTTCTACTTCCTTTCATTTTTTTCCACTCCTTGTTGGGTGGGGGGAGTTCAGTGAAACAGACAGCTACTGTCAATAGGCCTTACTGACACCCTCTGAAATGAACTGGAGCACTTCAGTGTTAACCAGTGAATCATTTCACAATTTTAAGGAGCATTAATCCAGCAGATACCATGCACTTCTTGACAGCACAAATCTGTCCGCGGAGAAGCAGAAAGATTCAGGACTGTAGCATAAAGGGATGACAGTAGTCTCAACCAGAAACATAAATCAGTGACAGACATTTCATATCAAATCAGCGAGAATGCTTCAAAGTAAATTAGTGAACATTCTTCTACAGAAATCAGTGTAGATGATTTAAACACAAATAAGTAAACCAATTCTGGCCTTTGGTAGTTGTTAGTGCACAGACTCAAGGAGTCGGTGGAAACAGAGCATTGATTAACCTAAATTTAGGGATGTGCTGGAGTCACTAAAGGTCAGACAAAATGCTGTCAGACTCAGCATTTACTAGATGAATCTCCTTTCTTGTTTAGAAATGACCATACATCTTGATAGTTATGTGGCTTCAAGCAGATGTTTTAAGGTGGCACTGGCAAATCATCTTACTTAAGGGGAGAAAGTTGAGATTTTGTAATTTATATATATTAAAGTCTATATACACATACCTTACTGGGGATATAAGTGATAAGGAAGAAGGTTTGCTACATGTAGGGTGTGTGAAGGCCTCCCTGCCTCTGTCCTACACCATCATCTGGAGTATAGGCCTAGTCTCATTGTGACTAATGTAACATCCAGGTTGGGAGAAAACAACAATAACATTTCTCCACAAGTCATCCTCCTATTATACAAAGACATAAGAAATACCCCACCTCAGCAATAATTTAAAGACGCAGGGCACAGGACCCACATAAATATATTGAAACAGCTATTTACAAACAAGAATACAGAGTTAGTGGGATTAGAAATTGAGGGAATACAGAAGCCTCCTCCTTAGGTCTTAGTGTCCTTGAGTAACTGACAGCTGGACACTGGACAACAGATAGATGTTCAGGGTGTTTCAAGGTATATATCACTTCAGTCAACTAGGGATAAACCTATTGATCTGGAGACAAGGTCTGCATGATACCTGTACCAAAGGTTTGGAAATGGATTTAGAAATATACCAGGGTTATATAGAGGAAGACTAGTCCTTCCTGGATTACATCTCCTTCACAGAGGTGAGCTGGAACAATATCTGATAAAAGTGTGGCAGAAGAAAATAAAAGAAACTCCTGTGACAAAAACAGATGGCAAAATAAGACACATGGCTACATGCAGCTGCATTAGTGCATATCCTACAGTTCTCCTTCCTGAAAAATCAAACAACTCGTCAAGAAACTCCCCTTAGTTGAACTACAAAATCAAGCACTGTAATGCCTTACCAACTTCACTATGACAATCTTTCACTTCAGTCAAATCTAACTTAAAACAAAATGTTTAGTAAGTAACGCACTATGCAAATACCATGCCTTACCTAGATAAGTTGATACACCTAGCCTCCTTTTCTGTTACTATAACAGACAAATCATATTAAACATTGCTAAAAACATTATTAGCTTACTTCTCAGATGTCTTGTTACTAAAGAGTACCACATTTGTACCCCTTACAAAATATTAACTACCTAAACTACATCTCAGCCAGTGTTAGCCTTCTGCCCTAGAAAAGGTTCCCTATTAGATGAATGATCACTTAAAATGTTGAGTACGACATGCTCAACAGCTTTTAAGCAAACATTCATCTAACAAAACCCGAGAATGTCAAAACAAGGAGTTTCGAAAAGTTACAGTTGGCCAGCCATGAGGAAGCCAACGGCTGACGTCAGAATGTTCACCCTGTTTCGCTATTCTTGCAGTCCTCCACTGTGGTGCAGTCTCGATGATCACCCTGTGTAATGTTATGACAGTCCTCTACTGTGGTGCAATCTCAGAGTTGGTATATTTAAGTAGGGGGGTGGGGGCACAGTCCCCAGTGTTGGGGGATGTGGGGGGCAAAGCCTCACACTTTATTTTGTTTTTCAATTTGTTTTTGCTTTTTTTTGGGAGGTTGTAATGGTGTACAGTACATTGTAGCCGTCAGCCATTGGCTTCCTGATGGCTGGCCAACCATAACTTTTGAAACTCCTTGCTTCAATATTCGGGGGTTTCGCTTAGATGAATGTTTGCTTAAAAGGTGTCGAGCATGACGTACTTGACATTTTAAACGTTCATTCATCTAATATAGACCCCCCCCCCATGCCACCTGTCTGGATCGTATTTTGTCCTATTCTTTACATTTTTCTACTTTCTGTATCTAACAACTTTGCTTAAAACCATCATGAATTCATATTTCTCATTTTCTATCTGTAGTTAGCCCTGAGCTTTTACACCATAATATGTTCGCAATATGATCTAAGTATTTCTCTAGATATTGAATCAAAAATATGAGACAAAAATCTGGACATTCTGCGAAAATCTGCACAGTTGAGAGTTATGTGAACAGCATATGCTTCATGTTTTATATTTGTTTTAAATGCTCTTGTACTCATTTAGTAACATGGCCAACTTTAGGCACTTGCCATAACTGTAGCTAAAACAAACACAACAACAAAAAAAAAATCACCTCTACTTTAAAGACAAAAAAAAAGACTCTTCAACTTAACTTCTACTTATTATTTAATGCTTGTGAAGTATCACTCCCAGGTCAAGAATTTCTTACTGTTGTATAAACCTCTGGGTTAACTAGAGGTATCACCCAGGGGCTGGTCACCTATGGAAGACATCAAATGCTATAGTGCATTTTATGATGCTATGAAAAACACTGATCTGCAAATTAAAATTAAGGAAAATGCAAGCAGGTTTAAGACACCTAGAACTATTTGAATTTTCTTTGAAAGAATTCAGTCACAAAGTCAAGAAAAGTTTGTTTGGTAAATTGCATATGGAGCAAAGAAAGATAGGGAACTAGAATTATCAAGATACTTTATATATGGGTGACATCATCTGTACTCTATCTCTGGAGGTCGAGTGCCAGCTGATTATAGTCCAGTGACTGAAAACAATTGTTCATTAAATCTGTACACTGGTCATTTTCTTCAAGGGGGTGTGCACAAACATTGATATGTGCAGGTGGGCAGAATCTATCCTATACAGTAAATGCTTTTTTCCTCTGTATGGATGTGTGTGTATATATCTGTGTGTGTGTGTATGCATGCTTGGTTAAAGGCAAGATAGGTTGTGCTTTGTGTTTGTGTATGTGCATGTAATTAAAGACAGAAGAAATTAGTTTTACGTCTGTGTGAGAGTTTACTGTGTGGTCAAAACACTGTTGCTCACGTGTGTGTGTGTGTGTGTGTGTGTGTGTGTGTGTGTGTGTGTGTGTGTGAATGTTTGTGTGTATGAGTATGTATATATGCAGGCATGGTTATAGGCAAGAGAGGTTAAAATCTGTGTGTGTGTGTGTGTGTGTGTGTGTGTGTGTGTGTGTGTGTGTGTGTGTGTGTGTGTGTATGTGTGTGTCACTAATGTCATGAGAAATGAGTTTTTGTTTGTGTGAGGGTTTACTGTGTGATTGAAAGGGTGCTGCACATATAAGGCCTGGCAGTGTGTATGTATAGCAGGAGGTCAGAAGGCAGGGATCAATCAGTGTATGTATGTGTGTGGGTGTGGGGAAAGGCTTGTGGTGTGTGTTACATATGCGCTGTGTAAATGTGGTCCAGGATTTGCACTACTCTGTGTCCTAAGTGACATTTACTCCAAGGTAAGTACGATCTTGGAATCAGCGATAATAATTTTAGGGAGGGTGTGGTCTGCACTCCCAATATAAATGTGTTTTCTGTGTGTACTGGTGATTGAGTGTTTGGGTGCTGGGTTAGTTACGCCTGTCTATGTGCAAGTGCATGTGTTTGGATGAATGTGTTTTTTGATCAGTAAACTACTAAATAAGTATGCTTAGTTAATGTGCACCACACTCCTGCACCCGGTTTTAGTCTGCCAGTTAACAATGGGCACATATTTTTTCAAATAACTGCTGCATTGTTTCACTGAAGTCTAACAAAGGAATCACATACATGTAACTGCTTAAATAATCAGAAAGGTACACATTCTCAGAAGTAGAGTCAGGCACTGTAATGTTGTTGTTGTTGTGTCTTTCGGCTTTTCCCGGTTAGGGGTCGCCACAGCAGAACTTCGGTCCGCTAATGATTGGCAGTTGATTTTTACGTGCCGAGTTGCCAGCCGTGACGCACAATCTTCAATGAAGGTACGCTTATTCATGCATGTCTCCACGCAGAAGATGCTCTAGCTGAGAATCGAACTGGACAGCGTCTTACTGTGAGGCGACAATGCTACTGCAGCACAGTCAGGCACTGTAATATTATTTAAATATTATGAAAATGGCTATGCAATACGCATTCTTGTCACTATTTGATTTGGGCAGTAAACACATCACTTGGGCCAGAGTGGCAGAGATTGGTGCAATGTGTTATTAGTTATCTTGCTGGCATTAATGTCACAAATATGAGATTAAAGTAGTCATAATAAATAAGGCTGCAGAATGTGTGCAAGATACTTATGACAAACTAGCACCAGAGGTGTACTAAAAAATTAGATAATATTTTGAACCAAAAAAAATTTAAGGTATCTAAGTTTTAAAATGTTGGTATGAGACACAACTGAAACACTAGGTAAATACCCAATAAAATCAACAGTTGTTAAGAACTTTAATTTCATTGACCATGGAAATGTAATTAAAACTCGCTATAAGCAAGTTGTGTAGACACGTTAAGAAGGAATTCCCTCAGAGAATAAGACATAACATAACATTAAAAAAAAACTTAAAATATGACAAAACTGTAGGACTGCCTGAACAACAGAATAAATGACCAAAGTAGAAAGGATACATAAATTATGACAAAACTGTTGAACTGCCAGAACAACAGAATAAATGGCCAAAGAAGCATAAATTACATGTAATGACAGATTTTCAGTATGACAAACCAGTTAGAAAGTACACAAAGAATAGTAAACATGAAGAATAGAAAATACGACAATTCAGTATTCACAAAGCTGTGGAGGAAGATTTCATCTTAACAATAATTGTCCAGCAAAGATAAACAGTCCCCAGGATTCAAGAAGCTCAGCACAAGGATGGTTTTAGCCTTGTGCCGAGCGACCTCACTACAGATGGTGCAGCAGCGCCATATGAATATGTATGAGGGTGCACCGCCGCAACCTCGATGTGCACAGGAAACGTGTGCGAGTGTAGGGGGCGTGTACAAGTGCTCAACGGAGGAGTAAACATGCCTCGACACTTGCAGAACCTACTATGCCTACTAGTAGAGCCCGCCCCCAATAGTAAGTCAGTAATTCAGTGTCTGTGGATACCGAAATGTATGCTAAGCATACAAGAGTGTCCATGAACAGTGAAATACACTCGAAGTAGTAAACACACAAGCATGTAGTAGAATGATGAGCCCTGTCCCTAGAACTTTCACAATTAGATTCCCTGTCCCTGTGTCCCTATTATACATTCGAATGCTGCAATATCGAAGGTGTAAGCAAAGTGCAGCATGTCTGCATGTCGCTGCCCTCCGCCGAGCATAGCTTACACATCATATTCATTCAAATAGAGAAAAAATGTGGAATCAACATAAGTGTCAATAGTGTAGTGTTTAGAGCATCTGCCTAAGAAACAATAGCACATATAATTTTCCATGTGGAATTAATGTTGTTTTGCCATAAAACTGAAGAGTATCGCATGAGATATTTAAACTTAAATATCATTCAAGCAAAGTGGCACTGTCATAATGAATAAGGTACTAGTAAGCAGGTGTAAGCACAAATAAGCAGCAGTAAACACATATAGGTACCAGTAAGCAAGTCTGAGTGCACATGCGCGGGTCTAAGCAGTGCCCAGCATAGGAAATGTATATAAGTATATATAGATATATAATATATATATATATATATATATATATATATATATATATCTATGAAGAAAGAACGATGTAACAATAAAGCATACAAAAGGAATGAGAAGGGAATCAACAGCAACCCCAGCATTATATAGCATTGTCAGCGTATGTCATATCCAGCTGGGCAGGGGTGAGCAAAGCACTGCTACTCACACCATAGGCAGGATATTACCAGTGGGAGTAACATTGCTGATTTGCTAAGTCTACTTTACACACAGAGGGTAGTCCCTGGTGGGACTACCCAAAAATTATATAGACTATTTGGCCTTCCGACCATTACACAAACAAGGGCAGGTATGTACAAGGACTAAATGATGGGAGAGTCTGAGAATACATGGGGTGGGACAACATACGTGTAGGGCCCCTAACGCTCTGGAGAGGGCAATGTGTGGAGGTGTGTCATGGCTGTGATAACAAGTGGACAATGGAAGGTATGCATGTATTTTGAACACGGGTGGGGTGGAGGAACTATGGGTATGAAATTATGGAGCCAGGTGTGCCAGGGTTGGATGGCCTGGTTCTAATTGGACCACCCTGTGGAGGTCAGCAAGTTCGTTATAGGTATATATGCATACACACATGCAGACATCAATATGTAGAAGTACATTCTCTGTAACACATTAATTCCATTTGCAGACATAAATAACATGAATGTGCACTTACAAACCTCGACAGTAGATAGAAAAATAGGCTGTGCTGAAGAGGGATGGGACGAAACTGCTAAAACGCAGAAGTGTGTACAATGTCCAAAGTCAGTGCTGTGCTGACAATAATCAAATGTGAGGACTTCCCCACACATGGAATCATTCCTATGATCTGCCTGCTACGGCAATGCCAATTACTAAACCGGTCTATTTGTAAAAGAAATACGCCGAACATGTACATAATTAGGCTCTCGTGTGTAACATGTGCGTTACCACATAGTCATACATATTAATTCATTGTAGTATCATGTTAACGGAAGTAAGGATGTAATGAAGTATAGAGTCTAATCTTGACATAAACACATGCGTGTCCCATATGGGACAACCCAAAAATTGAGAATAGTATTCTTTTGGTCGCTCACATCACCAATGTGTGTGGACTAAACATTTGGGAGTTCTGAGGATACGTGGAGTGAGTCAACCAATGGGATAGGTCTCTAGGAGTAGGGAGTGACCAATGTGTAGTGGTGTGGATACATCACGAATCCGACTGGAGAATGGATGACAGCAGTGTTAGGGAGGCATTGGGGTGTGTGTTTGGGGAAACAGGAGCCATGGGTATATGGGTATATATGCAAATGAAGCAGCACAGCAATAGTGCATTGGTTAGAGCAACCCCCTAAAGAACAGAACTTCCCGTACCGAATCCCACTGTATCACATACCATTTATCATCGGTAACCCATACATGAACATATTGCGACATCTGTCCACTGTATAACCTGCAAAATATCAAATAAAAGATAACTGGAGTGAAGTGTCAGTGTCATACTGAATAAGGCACTAGTAGGAAGCAGGTCAAGCATATTTAAACACCAGTACGCATGTGTAAGTGCATTTGCGCGGGGTATGTATTGCTTTACAGACACACACACACACACACACACACATATATATATATATATATCTATATATATATATATATATATATATATATATATATATATATATATATATATATATATATATATATATATATATATATAGTTGCAGACATATACATATATGTATGTATATATATATATATATATATATATATATATATATATATATATATATATATATATATATATATATATATATATGTATGTGTGTGTGTGTGTGTGTGTGTGTGTGTGTGTAGATATACACAGATATACAGCTATGATAGGAAACAGCACACAAGAATGACATATGCTCACAGGCTATGCCAATGGAAGTGAGGAGCCCAAGCAAGAAACATTAAACACATAGCATGCCCTTCCACCCCCCCCAGCCACCCCCTCCAGCCGGAAACATACACACAAACAATGTAAAGAGTCCACTGCTCCCCAGACCACAGGCAGGATACAACCGGGGGGGGGGTACACAGTGCACCCGTGAATTCTAATCTTGAAACACAGACTGGAGCATCCCTTGCGGGACACCCCAAAAATTGCCAAGACCAAAAGAAGGTGATAGACCGGCCATTCTGGCCACGGTGTATACATGCTCAGAATACAGGGGTGGGAAACTATGATGACCCATGGGCCGAGACAATTGTATGAAATAGGTCCCATGAAGTGGAGAGTGGGCAGCGTGTAGTGGTGTGTCCAGAATAGACCAGGACCCAGAGTAAGGATGGGTGCTGTTGAGGAGGCGCAGGTGGGGGAACTATGGGTAGCTACTTATGGGTCTAAGTGTGCAGGTGTTGGCTGATGTGGGCCTGTATGGACAGCCTTAGGGATGTAAGCGAATGTGTTCATTGGGCAAAGGCATCGCCCAATGAACAGCCACACCCACTATGAGACCCACTGAAGCAAAGTGTAATCTATATGGCAAAGAACAGAATAACCACATGTAGACATATATATGTAGAGGTATGTGTGTGTATATCTACCCATAGCGACATAGAGATAAGCCTCTCCTTCTCCGTAGTACAAATGTATACATACAGAGACAGAA
Organism: Protopterus annectens; assembly: GCF_019279795.1. NCBI lineage: Eukaryota > Metazoa > Chordata > Ceratodontiformes > Protopteridae > Protopterus > Protopterus annectens. The sequence continues at coordinate 391,980,316 of NC_056739.1, forward strand.
TACAGATACATACCCACATATAAATATATATATATGCAGACACCCATAGACACATATGTTGTGATATATATATATATATATATATATATATATATATATATATATATATATATATATATATATATATATATATATATATATATATATATATATCTATATATATATATATATATATATATATATATATATATATATATATATATATATGACATATATATATAATATAAATATACATGTATGCATACATATACATATATATCTGTATATAGTAATGTAAATATATATATATATATATATATATATATATATATATATATATATATATGACTGTAAATATACACATGTATATAGCTAGGATATGCTACAGCAGTTACGAGTAACATATGTTCACAGGCCGTGCATATGGGGGTGAGAGGTTCAATAAACAAACATGTAACATGTAGCATCAACCCCCCCACCCCCCCACCCCAGCTAGGCCGGTGAGACATACAGACACACAATAAAGGTAAACACACCACTGCTTCCCAGAACACTGGCAGGATACTACCAGTGAGAGAGACCTACCAGTTCTAATCCTGAAGCACAGACATTGCTGTCCCTTGTGGGACACCAAAAATTGATGATCGGAGGCAGTCCCGGTAATGACTTATCAAACCAGCCTGTAGATGTACACGGACCAGTAGGTTGTGCAAGCCTGATAACCCATGGGTCGACACAACGTATGAAATGTGTCCCGATACGGGGAGAGTGGGCAGTGTGTAGCGCTGTGTTTATACCCCACCTGCACCCATAGTAAGGATGAGTGCTGTAGAGGAGCGGCAGGTGGGGGAACTATGGGTATGCAATTATGGGCCTAGGCATGCAGGTGTTGGCTGGCAAAGTCATATTTAGGACCTCCCCGGGGATGTAATTAATATTCCGAAATGGGCATAGCTGACACCCATACCTATCAACCCCTAAGAGCACATCTACTGGACAGGAAATAAACCATTGCAGGAACAAATAGGGACCGTACCTCTGAACTGTCCCCAATTTCCAGGGACGTCCCTGATTTCGACTTGGTTTCTAACTCTGCCCCCCGTAATCCCTCCTAGAACTAGTGACATATGGAGGAAAGGTGGTGAATTACACGTAATGAATAACGACAACAATTAAGAGTTATAAACATCATTTACCTCAGACAATGTGTATGAATTCATATGCTCTGAGTCTGTCAATGTGTCAGGTTAATAGCACCAATAATTTAAATGTGTCCCTGATGTTGTTATGCTGTGTCCCTGATTCAGTTTGTATATTTCCCCAATTGTATGAGAGGTCTGATAAGGACAGAAAGCACATATTCTACTGACAACCTTAGAAAGATGATAGAATATTAGGTATGCAGTAGCATGACTCAGCTGAAGGATGTGGGTTCCAAAACCCAATTACATGTTTGTATTGAAGAGTGTCAGTTCCCATGTATTAGCCAGACGGGTGCAGATTGTAAGAGGAACACATCAATGATATGAATCAAACTCTGGACAGGCCGTGGATTCCGTACAGTCGAACGGTATACTGTCGCCTAATGGGCAGCCATTCCCGATATCTGTAGGCATGTAATCTGATGTAATAGACATCACAAGGTAATATCATAGTCCTCACTCCCATGTAGGGGTGTGAGTGTCAGATGCAAACACCAAATGCAGTGCAGTTGCAAGTGCGGGAGCAAGCGGATGTAAGCCTGTTTGGCTGCCAGTATGTGAGTATTACACTGGTAAAGCAATGTAGAGGCTAACTGAGTGTAAGAAACTGTAACCAGAGGTTAGCATTGCTTAGCACCACGCAAACCCATGCACACTCGCTCACAACTGCTTTAATGTGCTTTAATCACACCGTATCCAATGGCCTTGTTCTGGCCAGCAACAAAATGAATGGCCTCTGTAAGGCTCGAAACCAGGACCCTGCACACACAGCTATTGTGATTTACCACTAAGCCATGGCAGATATACAGACATCAGGCCTTATCACAAACATATCATCCAGCACAGTCATTCAACAGTATAGGAAATGTATTCCATCATGTAGATGTATGTGTGAGTGTTTATGGCCAGCATATAGATACATACATGTATATATAGATATATCAGGAACATCCGAGGTGACAACAAAGCATTACAAAGGAATGAAATGGGAAACACCACCAATGCCTGTATTATTTAGTGGTGGCATCCTATGTAATATCAAGACTCCCTCAGACAGACATGTGTCAGTCATACACGCAAACATTTGTACATTGACCATATACATCACTCTGTGCATGTTATTTACATTAACACAGCAGTTCCTGTCCAATCATATGAGAAAAGTACTCTTGCAAGGTGCTGTGTGCAAAATCATCATCATGATAAATGTACATGGGGTAATCACAGCGGGACTGATAATGTTGTGTGTACAATGGGGTCATCTGCATCACGTGTACCTGGAACATTTAGGAGTCATGTGCATACTAGGATCGTGCACCTGAGAGACAGGGGTGAGGACAACTGGAGTATGTTGTGATGCATATTAAAAGGGTTACATGTGTCCAGTGGACACGTGTGTGAAATGGACAGCTATGTATGGGGCAAATGTTGTTCTAGGAACCAATTGGCCTTCTGTTTCTGTAGGGTGAGAGTGGGATGTGGGGGAAGGAGAGTAAGTATGCTCGTGGAGGATAGGTAGGGTAGGATGACAGACAAGACAGCATACAGGGTTGGTATATGACACCTGTGGAGGGATACACCTCGGACAGAGAGGGGTGTTCGGCATTCACAAGCCCATGAGCCCCCAGATGGAAACAGTCGGACGGAGGTCCCCATCCATGGGCAGCCACCACTGCACCAAAACAGCTGCAAAGGTGGCAGTGCTGGGGGTTGTCAGGAGGGGCAGCCTCACCCTGTAAATGTGACACTCTGCCCTTCAGCTGGCGTATGTGGCCTCAAAACTCCTTATTGAGCCCCCTATGCACCACATCTGGGAATGTACGACAGCAGACATGTCCCTGTCTGGACCTTCTCACAGGGGGGACAAGCCCCATCCTCAGTGGTGGTGCCACCAGAAGGCGGTGCAGAGCCAACAGAGGTGGAGGTCCAAGGCTGGGCCCCAGATGTGCTGGGACCCGGTGCCATGGCCAGCTGCAGTGGGACAGGAGGTTCTGCCGGGACCTCCAAACCCATACAGCCTATGGTGTTGCAGTTTAAACACAGATATGGCTTAGTAATAGTCAACAGCATTCAGGATTACTTACAACAGCATGCATAGCTATGACCATCAACCCAACACAACAGATAGTATACAGTTGCAGAGAGAGCACAACACATGCATATATAATGCATGACATCTGTACAACGTGTAGAAGACTTGTGACAGCAGCTATGAACAGTGGCCCATTATTGGCATGTCACTGAGAACCCCAGGCAGTGTCTGCCATACCACTGTTTCATGTGACATATGTCCAGTCAGGGATGTGATGGCAGTAACTCATCACTATCACCATGTACTGGCTGCAATCCTCACACTATGCTCCTGCTGTTCACAGATGTCTATTCAGTGAGTAACATATGAAACAAATGGTTCCACACACTGACCAGTCCACAGATGGCCCTACAGATTGGGGTCCCTCACAAACAGAGCACTGTCTTGTCAGTTTTAAAAAATGCAGAATAGCCATTATCACACACACCTTGTTAAACAGACAGTTGTCTCAATAAAGCATAGTTACACTTACATGCTGTAGTCATGTTTGGCACATTACCCTCCTGTCTTTAGGCTATTTCCCACTGTGTGTGTTGTTTGAGGAACATCTAGATATCATCTGTGATGCCGTTTACCAAACACCAAATCCGGGTACCACTCACAGTGACTGTCATGGGCAAACACCAACATGATGTTCCTAGATATTGTACTGTGTTTTCATACAAATGGCTATGGGAACATCATCACAGCTGTTCCACATGCAATCAGCTAGAGGAGGACTGCAATAGGTGAAGAGGCCATCACTCGAACATGACCATCACTTACAATAAACAAGCTGCTACTAAGCAGGTGTAAACCTCCACATCCACCAGAGAGTGTGTGGGAGGGACAGACAGAGGCAAAGTACATCAGAGTAGGGCTTGGAGACTAATACCTAAGCATCATCTGTCATACACCTACCAGTACAGGGGTTCAAACCCCTGACTGACTAGTCATTACTATTACAAATGCTTGCAGTTAGTCCATGTGCCACAAAGCTGACATGTTGGTGTGCCGTAAGAACATATATGTGTGTTGGTTTGTGACTTTTGCAACAGAGATATAGTAGACAGACATTAGGTGTAGCACACATGGCTGTCCACATGAACGGATGTCATTGTCATCACAGCCATACTCTCTAATGGACTCACATTGACACTCTTTGCCAGGCCCACAAATACACTCCCAAACCACTTAGTTTGCCACACTGTAGTAATGCACAGGTACTACATGCACTACAGGGGATATCCGGAGGTTCTATGGGCTGGGGCATGTGAACGTGTTTGACATCTGTCAGTATGCCAACAGGAGTTATACTGGGAGTGACTGTGGTTGGGAGCATCATATTCCACATGCAGACACAAGGCTCCAGTACTGACATGCATGTGTGCATTGTTTCATGGGTGTGTAGTGGTTGGCTGTGCAAGATGGCTATACAAAGGTGGGTGAGGGGTAATGCTTGGCATCACACCACCCAAAAATGGTGTGCAGTGTGGTACAGGGATACAGTGTCTGCAATGTCCCACACAGATGGGTACTGTATGAACTGCCCTGGCATCCTGGTTACCATTGTGTATGGCCATAGCTTTGCAATGCATGCCATGTCTGTGTTTGATAGTCCTTGACATGGACATTGCCTGGGATGTGCATGTTCCACAATAATGTACAGTGACATGTACAGGTGTACCTGGTTTAGCTGGCACATGTTGTGTACACAGACTGTTATCCTCCGATATACCAATACTGGCCTGGTGTGGCAGAACCAGCTTATAGTCAGCAGGTTGACCCTGCACCTGCATTGATAGCATGATACAGGTATTCCCTGGTGTCAGTGGCATCGGTCCATACAAGGCACATGTGTAAGGCATTGTATGGCTTCTGTGGATCACATTTGATGGCACCACATATGTTGCAGGCATCCAGTGGGGAACATAGTGAAGGCACATTGTCTGCAATTATGTGCCTATTGTATTGTTGTACAGGGTGCCATGCCCTCTGCAGGCCACTGCAATCACACCATACCTACTATCTGTCATCAATGTGCAGTGTACTAGCAACATAGTGGGATATTCTAGGCAAGTGTGTTTGTGTATGACACATGGGTTCAGGATGTATTCTGGTAATAGTAGGGTTGCATACTTTGTTCACCAGGCCTTGTGCCAGATGTAGGGGTATGGCTTGCCAATACAGTCCCTTGGCTGACTGACATCTGTACTCCTTGTGAGGTGGACATTGTGACATATAAGATGGACACCATATAGAAAAACTACAAAATCCACTCCACAACATGTCCAGTGGTTAGACACTCACAGCCACCTCCACACAGGCTCTGACAGTCAAACACGCACAGACCTGCCATGTCCTGGAATAGAACCAAAAACCTAACTAGTGTATCACACTACAGCATTACGCAGTTACAGCATGCGCTATGGAGATTACTGGGTTACAGCAGTCCCAGAGATGTATGTATAGGTGGGTGACATCAGCAGGATTGCCAAAGGTGGTCATGTGAATTGTAAAGAGTGTGCAAACTCTAGAAAGCATTGTTCCTGTCTTAGGCAGACAGAGAGACACACACACACACACACACACACACACACACACACACACACACACACACACACACACACACACACACACACACAGTTGGTCTGTCTTGGAATAGAACTCCTACCTAACTGGTTTATCACACTACAGAAATACCCAGTTACAGCATGCGCTACAGAGAATACATGGTTATGGCAGTCCCATAAGTGTATTCCTAGGTGAGTGACATCAGCAGGTTTGCCAAAGTTGGTCATGTGAGCTGTAAAGAGTGTGCATACTCTAAAAAGCATTGTTCCTGTCTCAGGCAGACAGAGACACACACACACACACACACACACACACACACACACACACACACACACACACACACACACACACACACACACACACACACAGTTGGTCTCCCTTGGAATAGAACCCCTAACTAACTAGTTTATCACACTACAACAATACACAGTTACAGCATGCTCTATGGAGAATACTGGGTTACAGCAGTCCCAGAGGTGTATACATAGGTGGGTGACATCAGCAGGAGAAGGGCATTCCACGTGTACGGCAGGTTGTACATGTCTGTTGCCTGCGAGTACCCGCTGCTTACTGTCACAAAAAAAAC